>NW_026699691.1:0-34138 GCF_030435755.1 Ochotona princeps
CATGTGGAGCATTCGTTTGTGTGGGATGCTCTACCAGGTTCATTCCTAGATAATGCACTCAAAGGGCACTAAGCATAGAGTGTGAAAACTGAGTTTCCTTGAGAGCTGCTTGGAAGCCTGATGGTGTGTGAAGTTAGTGAGCCAAATGGAGTTGTTCTCCCACAAGAACCACTCGGCTGATCCTTCTTCAATATGCCCTTCACCAACATGCAGTGTTTCCTTGATTGAATTAGCTATCACACCAATATTTGCGTCTAGAGCCTTTGCATTGAGGGCTATCTGAAAACGGCTGTGGCGCTGAAGTTGCCTGTGAATGTGGAGTTGGTGGCATGTGAAACCCGCATGTGGAGCATTCGTTTATGTGGGATGCTCTATCAGGTTCATTCCTAGATAATGCACTCAAAGGCACTAAGCATAGAGTGTGAAAACTGAGTTTCCTTGAGAGCTGCTTGGAAGCCTGATGGTGTGTGAAGTTAGTGAGCCAAATGGAGTTGTTCTCCCACAAGAACCACTCGGCTGATCCTTCTTCAATATGCCCTTCACCAACATGCAGTGTTTCCTTGACTGAATTAGCTCTCACACCAATATTTGCGTCTAGAGCCTTTGCATTGAGGGCTATCTGAAAACGGCTGTGGCGCTGAAGTTGCCTGTGAATGTGGAGTTGGTGGCATGTGAAACCCGCATGTGGAGCATTCGTTTGTGTGGGATGCTCTACCAGGTTCATTCCTAGATAATGCACTCAAAGGGCAATAAGCATAGAGTGTGAAAACTGAGTTTCCTTGAGAGCTGCTTGGAAACCTGATGGTGTGTGAAGTTAGTGAGCCAAATGGAGTTGTTCTCCCACAAGAACCACTCGGCTGATCCTTCTTCAATATGTCCTTCACCAACATGCAGTGTTTCCTTGATTGAATTAGTTCTCACACCAATATTTGCGTCTAGAGCCTTTGCATTGAGAGCTATCTGAAAACGGCTGTGGCGCTGAAGTTGCCTGTGAATGTGGAGTTGTTGGCATGTGAAACCCGCATGTGGAGCATTCGTTTGTGTGGGATGCTCTACCAGGTTCATTTCAGTCCCTAGCCATACATAAGGGCACTAAGCATAGAGTGTGAAAACTGAGTTTCCTTGAGAGCTGCTTGGAAGCCTGATGGTGTGTGAAGTTAGTGAGCCAAATGGAGTTGTTCTCCCACAAGAACCACTCGGCTGATCCTTCCTCAATATGCCCTTCACCAACATGCAGTGTTTCCTTGATTGAATTAGCTCTCACACCAATATTTGCGTCTAGAGCCTTTGCATTGAGGGCTATCTGAAAACGGCTGTGGCGCTGAAGTTGCCTGTGAATGTGGAGTTGGTGGCATGTGAAACCCGCATGTGGAGCATTCGTTTGTGTGGGATGCTCTACCAGGTTCATTTCAGTCCTAGCCATACAAAGGGCACTAAGCATAGAGTGTGAAAACTGAGTTTCCTTGAGAGCTGCTTGGAAGCCTGATGGTGTGTGAAGTTAGTGAGCCAAATGGAGTTGTTCTCCCACAAGAACCACTCGGCTGATCCTTCTTCAATATGCCCTTCACCAACATGCAGTGTTTCCTTGATTGAATTAGCTCTCACACCAATATTTGCGTCTAGAGCCTTTGCATTGAGGGCTATCTGAAAATGGCTGTGGCGCTGAATTTGCCTGTGAATGTGGAGTTGGTGGCATGTGAAACCCGCATGTGGAGCATTCGTTTGTGTGGGATGTTCTACCAGGTTCATTTCAGTCCTAGCCATACAAAGGGCACTAAGATTGGAGTGTGAAAACTGAGTTTCCTTGAGAGCTGCTTGGAAGCCTGATGGTGTGTGAAGTTAGTGAGCCAAATGGAGTTGTTCTCCCACAAGAACCACTCGGCTGATCCTTCTTCAATATGCCCCTCACCAACATGCAGTGTTTCCTTGATTGAATTAGCTCTCACACCAATATTTGCGTCTAGAGCCTTTGCATTGAGGGCTATCTGAAAACGGCTGTGGCGCTGAAGTTGCCTGTGAATGTGGAGTTGGTGGCATGTGAAACCCGCATGTGGAGCATTCGTTTATGTGGGATGCTCTATCAGGTTCATTCCTAGATAATGCACTCAAAGGCACTAAGCATAGAGTGTGAAAACTGAGTTTCCTTGAGAGCTGCTTGGAAGCCTGATGGTGTGTGAAGTTAGTGAGCCAAATGGAGTTGTTCTCCCACAAGAACCACTCGGCTGATCCTTCCTCAATATGCCCTTCACCAACATGCAGTGTTTCCTTGACTGAATTAGCTCTCACACCAATATTTGCGTCTAGAGCCTTTGCATTGAGGGCTATCTGAAAACGGCTGTGGCGCTGAAGTTGCCTGTGAATGTGGAGTTGGTGGCATGTGAAACCCGCATGTGGAGCATTCGTTTGTGTGGGATGCTCTACCAGGTTCATTCCTAGATAATGCACTCAAAGGGCAATAAGCATAGAGTGTGAAAACTGAGTTTCCTTGAGAGCTGCTTGGAAACCTGATGGTGTGTGAAGTTAGTGAGCCAAATGGAGTTGTTCTCCCACAAGAACCACTCGGCTGATCCTTCTTCAATATGTCCTTCACCAACATGCAGTGTTTCCTTGATTGAATTAGTTCTCACACCAATATTTGCGTCTAGAGCCTTTGCATTGAGAGCTATCTGAAAACGGCTGTGGCGCTGAAGTTGCCTGTGAATGTGGAGTTGTTGGCATGTGAAACCCGCATGTGGAGCATTCGTTTGTGTGGGATGCTCTACCAGGTTCATTCAGTCCTAGCCATACAAAGGGCACTAAGCATAGAGTGTGAAAACTGAGTTTCCTTGAGAGCTGCTTGGAAGCCTGATGGTGTGTGAAGTTAGTGAGCCAAATGGAGTTGTTCTCCCACAAGAACCACTCGGCTGATCCTTCTCAATATGCCCTTCACCAACATGCAGTGTTTCCTTGATTGAATTAGCTCTCACACCAATATTTGCGTCTAGAGCCTTTGCATTGAGGGCTATCTGAAAACGGCTGTGGCGCTGAAGTTGCCTGTGAATGTGGAGTTGGTGGCATGTGAAACCCGCATGTGGAGCATTCGTTTGTGTGGGATGCTCTACCAGGTTCATTTCAGTCCTAGCCATACAAAGGGCACTAAGCATAGAGTGTGAAAACTGAGTTTCCTTGAGAGCTGCTTGGAAGCCTGATGGTGTGTGAAGTTAGTGAGCCAAATGGAGTTGTTCTCCCACAAGAACCACTCGGCTGATCCTTCTTCAATATGCCCTTCACCAACATGCAGTGTTTCCTTGATTGAATTAGCTCTCACACCAATATTTGCGTCTAGAGCCTTTGCATTGAGGGCTATCTGAAAATGGCTGTGGCGCTGAAGTTGCCTGTGAATGTGGAGTTGGTGGCATGTGAAACCCGCATGTGGAGCATTCGTTTGTGTGGGATGTTCTACCAGGTTCATTTCAGTCCTAGCCATACAAAGGGCACTAAGATTGGAGTGTGAAAACTGAGTTTCCTTGAGAGCTGCTTGGAAGCCTGATGGTGTGTGAAGTTAGTGAGCCAAATGGAGTTGTTCTCCCACAAGAACCACTCGGCTGATCCTTCCTCAATATGCCCTTCACCAACATGCAGTGTTTCCTTGATTGAATTAGCTCTCACACCAATATTTGCGTCTAGAGCCTTTGCATTGAGGGCTATCTGAAAACGGCTGTGGCGCTGAAGTTGCCTGTGAATGTGGAGTTGGTGGCATGTGAAACCCGCATGTGGAGCATTCGTTTGTGTGGGATGCTCTACCAGGTTCATTCCTAGATAATGCACTCAAAGGACACTAAGCATAGAGTGTGAAAACTGAGTTTCCTTGAGAGCTGCTTGGAAGCCTGATGGTGTGTGAAGTTAGTGAGCCAAATGGAGTTGTTCTCCCACAAGAACCACTCGGCTGATCCTTCTTCAATATGCCCTTCACCAACATGCAGTGTTTTCTTGATTGAATTAGCTCTCACACCAATATTTGCGTCTAGAGCCTTTGCATTGAGGGCTATCTGAAAACGGCTGTGGCGCTGAAGTTGCCTGTGAATGTGGAGTTGGTGGCATGTGAAACCCGCATGTGGAGCATTCGTTTGTGTGGGATGCTCTACCAGGTTCATTTCAGTCCTAGCCATACAAAGGGCACTAAGCATAGAGTGTGAAAACTGAGTTTCCTTGAGAGCTGCTTGGAAGCCTGATGGTGTGTGAAGTTAGTGAGCCAAATGGAGTTGTTCTCCCACAAGAACCACTCGGCTGATCCTTCTTCAATATGCCCTTCACCAACATGCAGTGTTTCCTTGATTGAATTAGCTCTCACACCAATATTTGCGTCTAGAGCCTTTGCATTGAGGGCTATCTGAAAACGGCTGTGGCGCTGAAGTTGCCTGTGAATGTGGAGTTGGTGGCATGTGAAACCCGCATGTGGAGCATTCGTTTGTGTGGGATGCTCTACCAGGTTCATTTCAGTCCTAGCCATACAAAGGGCACTAAGCATAGAGTGTGAAAACTGAGTTTCCTTGAGAGCTGCTTGGAAGCCTGATGGTGTGTGAAGTTAGTGAGCCAAATGGAGTTGTTCTCCCACAAGAACCACTCGGCTGATCCTTCTTCAATATGCCCTTCACCAACATGCAGTGTTTCCTTGATTGAATTAGCTCTCACACCAATATTTGCGTCTAGAGCCTTTGCATTGAGGGCTATCTGAAAACGGCTGTGGCGCTGAAGTTGCCTGTGAATGTGGAGTTGTTGGCATGTGAAACCCGCATGTGGAGCATTCGTTTGTGTGGGATGCTCTACCAGGTTCATTTCAGTCCTAGCCATACAAAGGGCACTAAGCATAGAGTGTGAAAACTGAGTTTCCTTGAGAGCTGCTTGGAAGCCTGATGGTGTGTGAAGTTAGTGAGCCAAATGGAGTTGTTCTCCCACAAGAACCACTCGGCTGATCCTTCTTCAATATGCCCTTCACCAACATGCAGTGTTTCCTTGATTGAATTAGCTCTCACACCAATATTTGCGTCTAGAGCCTTTGCATTGAGGGCTATCTGAAAACGGCTGTGGCGCTGAAGTTGCCTGTGAATGTGGAGTTGTTGGCATGTGAAACCCGCATGTGGAGCATTCGTTTGTGTGGGATGCTCTACCAGGTTCATTTCAGTCCTAGCCATACAAAGGGCACTAAGCATAGAGTGTGAAAACTGAGTTTCCTTGAGAGCTGCTTGGAAGCCTGATGGTGTGTGAAGTTAGTGAGCCAAATGGAGTTGTTCTCCCACAAGAACCACTCGGCTGATCCTTCTTCAATATGCCCTTCACCAACATGCAGTGTTTCCTTGATTGAATTAGCTCTCACACCAATATTTGCGTCTAGAGCCTTTGCATTGAGGGCTATCTGAAAACGGCTGTGGCGCTGAAGTTGCCTGTGAATGTGGAGTTGGTGGCATGTGAAACCCGCATGTGGAGCATTCGTTTGTGTGGGATGCTCTACCAGGTTCATTCCTAGATAATGCACTCAAAGGGCACTAAGCATAGAGTGTGAAAACTGAGTTTCCTTGAGAGCTGCTTGGAAGCCTGATGGTGTGTGAAGTTAGTGAGCCAAATGGAGTTGTTCTCCCACAAGAACCACTCGGCTGATCCTTCTTCAATATGCCCTTCACCAACATGCAGTGTTTCCTTGATTGAATTAGCTCTCACACCAATATTTGCGTCTAGAGCCTTTGCATTGAGGGCTATCTGAAAACGGCTGTGGCGCTGAAGTTGCCTGTGAATGTGGAGTTGGTGGCATGTGAAACCCGCATGTGGAGCATTCGTTTATGTGGGATGCTCTATCATATTCATTCCTAGATAATGCACTCAAAGGGCACTAAGCATAGAGTGTGAAAACTGAGTTTCCTTGAGAGCTGCTTGGAAGCCTGATGGTGTGTGAAGTTAGTGAGCCAAATGGAGTTGTTCTCCCACAAGAACCACTCGGCTGATCCTTCTTCAATATGCCCTTCACCAACATGCAGTGTTTCCTTGACTGAATTAGCTCTCACACCAATATTTGCGTCTAGAGCCTTTGCATTGAGGGCTATCTGAAAACGGCTGTGGCGCTGAAGTTGCCTGTGAATGTGGAGTTGGTGGCATGTGAAACCCGCATGTGGAGCATTCGTTTGTGTGGGATGCTCTACCAGGTTCATTCCTAGATAATGCACTCAAAGGGCAATAAGCATAGAGTGTGAAAACTGAGTTTCCTTGAGAGCTGCTTGGAAACCTGATGGTGTGTGAAGTTAGTGAGCCAAATGGAGTTGTTCTCCCACAAGAACCACTCGGCTGATCCTTCTTCAATATGCCCTTCACCAACATGCAGTGTTTCCTTGATTGAATTAGCTCTCACACCAATATTTGCGTCTAGAGCCTTTGCATTGAGAGCTATCTGAAAACGGCTGTGGCGCTGAAGTTGCCTGTGAATGTGGAGTTGTTGGCATGTGAAACCCGCATGTGGAGCATTCGTTTGTGTGGGATGCTCTACCAGGTTCATTTCAGTCCTAGCCATACAAAGGGCACTAAGCATAGAGTGTGAAAACTGAGTTTCCTTGAGAGCTGCTTGGAAGCCTGATGGTGTGTGAAGTTAGTGAGCCAAATGGAGTTGTTCTCCCACAAGAACCACTCGGCTGATCCTTCCTCAATATGCCCTTCACCAACATGCAGTGTTTCCTTGATTGAATTAGCTCTCACACCAATATTTGCGTCTAGAGCCTTTGCATTGAGGGCTATCTGAAAACGGCTGTGGCGCTGAAGTTGCCTGTGAATGTGGAGTTGGTGGCATGTGAAACCCGCATGTGGAGCATTCGTTTGTGTGGGATGCTCTACCAGGTTCATTTCAGTCCTAGCCATACAAAGGGCACTAAGAATCGAGTGTGAAAACTGAGTTTCCTTGAGAGCTGCTTGGAAGCCTGATGGTGTGTGAAGTTAGTGAGCCAAATGGAGTTGTTCTCCCACAAGAACCACTCGGCTGATCCTTCTTCAATATGCCCCTCACCAACATGCAGTGTTTCCTTGATTGAATTAGCTCTCACACCAATATTTGCGTCTAGAGCCTTTGCATTGAGGGCTATCTGAAAACGGCTGTGGCGCTGAAGTTGCCTGTGAATGTGGAGTTGGTGGCATGTGAAACCCGCATGTGGAGCATTCGTTTGTGTGGGATGCTCTACTAGGTTCATTTCAGTCCTAGCCATACAAAGGGCACTAAGCATAGAGTGTGAAAACTGAGTTTCCTTGAGAGCTGCTTGGAAGCCTGATGGTGTGTGAAGTTAGTGAGCCAAATGGAGTTGTTCTCCCACAAGAACCACTCGGCTGATCCTTCTTCAATATGCCCTTCACCAACATGCAGTGTTTCCTTGATTGAATTAGCTCTCACACCAATATTTGCGTCTAGAGCCTTTGCATTGAGGGCTATCTGAAAACGGCTGTGGCGCTGAAGTTGCCTGTGAATGTGGAGTTGGTGGCGTGTGAAACCCGCATGTGGAGCATTCGTTTGTGTGGGATGCTCTACCAGGTTCATTTCAGTCCTAGCCATACAAAGGGCACTAAGCATAGAGTGTGAAAACTGAGTTTCCTTGAGAGCTGCTTGGAAGCCTGATGGTGTGTGAAGTTAGTGAGCCAAATGGAGTTGTTCTCCCACAAGAACCACTCGGCTGATCCTTCTTCAATATGCCCTTGACCAACATGCAGTGTTTCCTTGATTGAATTAGCTCTCACACCAATATTTGCGTCTAGAGCCTTTGCATTGAGGGCTATCTGAAAACGGCTGTGGCGCTGAAGTTGCCTGTGAATGTGGAGTTGGTGGCATGTGAAACCCGCATGTGGAGCATTCGTTTGTGTGGGATGCTCTACCAGGTTCATTCCTAGATAATGCACTCAAAAGGCACTAAGCATAGAGTGTGAAAATTGAGTTTCCTTGAGAGCTGCTTGGAAACCTGATGGTGTGTGAAGTTAGTGAGCCAAATGGAGTTGTTCTCCCACAAGAACCACTCGGCTGATCCTTCTTCAATATGTCCTTCACCAACATGCAGTGTTTCCTTGATTGAATTAGCTCTCACACCAATATTTGCGTCTAGAGCCTTTGCATTGAGGGCTATCTGAAAACGGCTGTGGCGCTGAAATTGCCTGTAAATGTGGAGTTGGTGGCATGTGAAACCCGCATGTGGAGCATTCGTTTGTGTGGGATGCTCTACCAGGTTCATTTCAGTCCTAGCCATACAAAGGGCACTAAGCATAGAGTGTGAAAACTGAGTTTCCTTGAGAGCTGCTTGGAAGCCTGATGGTGTGTGAAGTTAGTGAGCCAAATGGAGTTGTTCTCCCACAAGAACCACTCGGCTAATTCTTCTTCAATATGCCCTTCACCAACATGCAGTGTTTCCTTGATTGAATTAGCTCTCACACCAATATTTGCGTCTAGAGCCTTTGCTTTGAGGGCTATCTGAAAACGGCTGTGGCGCTGAAGTTGCCTGTGAATGTGGAGTTGTTGGCATGTGAAACCCGCATGTGGAGCATTCGTTTGTGTGGGATGCTCTACCAGGTTCATTTCAGTCCTAGCCATACAAAGGGCACTAAGCATAGAGTGTGAAAACTGAGTTTCCTTGAGAGCTGCTTGGAAGCCTGATGGTGTGTGAAGTTAGTGAGCCAAATGGAGTTGTTCTCCCACAAGAACCACTCGGCTGATCCTTCTTCAATATGCCCTTCACCAACATGCAGTGTTTCCTTGATTGAATTAGCTCTCACACCAATATTTGCGTCTAGAGCCTTTGCATTGAGGGCTGTCTGAAAACGGCTGTGGCGCTGAAGTTGCCTGTGAATGTGGAGTTGGTGGCATGTGAAACCCGCATGTGGAGCATTCGTTTGTGTGGGATGCTCTACCAGGTTCATTCCTAGATAATGCACTCAAAGGGCACTAAGCATAGAGTGTGAAAACTGAGTTTCCTTGAGAGCTGCTTGGAAGCCTGATGGTGTGTGAAGTTAGTGAGCCAAATGGAGTTGTTCTCCCACAAGAACCACTCGGCTGATCCTTCTTCAATATGCCCTTCACCAACATGCAGTGTTTCCTTGACTGAATTAGCTCTCACACCAATATTTGCGTCTAGAGCCTTTGCATTGAGGGCTATCTGAAAACGGCTGTGGCGCTGAAGTTGCCTGTGAATGTGGAGTTGGTGGCATGTGAAACCCGCATGTGGAGCATTCGTTTATGTGGGATGCTCTATCAGGTTCATTCCTAGATAATGCACTCAAAGGGCACTAAGCATAGAGTGTGAAAACTGAGTTTCCTTGAGAGCTGCTTGGAAGCCTGATGGTGTGTGAAGTTAGTGAGCCAAATGGAGTTGTTCTCCCACAAGAACCACTCGGCTGATCCTTCTTCAATATGCCCTTCACCAACATGCAGTGTTTCCTTGACTGAATTAGCTCTCACACCAATATTTGCGTCTAGAGCCTTTGCATTGAGGGCTATCTGAAAACGGCTGTGGCGCTGAAGTTGCCTGTGAATGTGGAGTTGGTGGCATGTGAAACCCGCATGTGGAGCATTCGTTTGTGTGGGATGCTCTACCAGGTTCATTCCTAGATAATGCACTCAAAGGGCAATAAGCATAGAGTGTGAAAACTGAGTTTCCTTGAGAGCTGCTTGGAAACCTGATGGTGTGTGAAGTTAGTGAGCCAAATGGAGTTGTTCTCCCACAAGAACCACTCGGCTGATCCTTCTTCAATATGCCCTTCACCAACGTGCAGTGTTTCCTTGATTGAATTAGCTCTCACACCAATATTTGCGTCTAGAGCCTTTGCATTGAGGGCTATCTGAAAACGGCTGTGGCGCTGAAGTTGCCTGTGAGTGTGGAGTTGGTGGCATGTGAAACCCGCATGTGGAGCATTCGTTTGTGTGGGATGCTCTACCAGGTTCATTCCTAGATAATGCACTCAAAGGGCAATAAGCATAGAGTGTGAAAACTGAGTTTCCTTGAGAGCTGCTTGGAAACCTGATGGTGTGTGAAGTTAGTGAGCCAAATGGAGTTGTTCTCCCACAAGAACCACTCGGCTGATCCTTCTTCAATATGTCCTTCAGCAACATGCAGTGTTTCCTTGATTGAATTAGCTCTCACACCAATATTTGCGTCTAGAGCCTTTGCATTGAGAGCTATCTGAAAACGGCTGTGGCGCTGAAGTTGCCTGTGAATGTGGAGTTGTTGGCATGTGAAACCCGCATGTGGAGCATTCGTTTGTGTGGGATGCTCTACCAGGTTCATTTCAATCCTAGCCATACAAAGGGCACTAAGCATAGAGTGTGAAAACTGAGTTTCCTTGAGAGCTGCTTGGATGCCTGATGGTGTGTGAAGTTAGTGAGCCAAATGGAGTTGTTCTCCCACAAGAACCACTCGGCTGATCCTTCCTCAATATGCCCTTCACCAACATGCAGTGTTTCCTTGATTGAATTAGCTCTCACACCAATATTTGCGTCTAGAGCCTTTGCATTGAGGGCTATCTGAAAACGGCTGTGGCGCTGAAGTTGCCTGTGAATGTGGAGTTGGTGGCATGTGAAACCCGCATGTGGAGCATTCGTTTGTGTGGGATGCTCTACCAGGTTCATTTCAGTCCTAGCCATACAAAGGGCACTAAGCATAGAGTGTGAAAACTGAGTTTCCTTGAGAGCTGCTTGGAAGCCTGATGGTGTGTGAAGTTAGTGAGCCAAATGGAGTTGTTCTCCCACAAGAACCACTCGGCTGATCCTTCCTCAATATGCCCTTCACCAACATGCAGTGTTTCCTTGATTGAATTAGCTCTCACACCAATATTTGCGTCTAGAGCCTTTGCATTGAGGGCTATCTGAAAACGGCTGTGGCGCTGAAGTTGCCTGTGAATGTGGAGTTGGTGGCATGTGAAACCCGCATGTGGAGCATTCGTTTGTGTGGGATGCTCTACCAGGTTCATTTCAGTCCTAGCCATACAAAGGGCACTAAGCATAGAGTGTGAAAACTGAGTTTCCTTGAGAGCTGCTTGGAAGCCTGATGGTGTGTGAAGTTAGTGAGCCAAATGGAGTTGTTCTCCCACAAGAACCACTCGGCTGATCCTTCTTCAATATGGCCTTCACCAACATGCAGTGTTTCCTTGATTGAATTAGCTCTCACACCAATATTTGCGTCTAGAGCCTTTGCATTGAGGGCTATCTGAAAACGGCTGTGGCGCTGAAGTTGCCTGTGAATGTGGAGTTGGTGGCATGTGAAACCCGCATGTGGAGCATTCGTTTGTGTGGGATGCTCTACCAGGTTCATTTCAGTCCTAGCCATACAAAGGGCACTAAGCATAGAGTGTGAAAACTGAGTTTCCTTGAGAGCTGCTTGGAAGCCTGATGGTGTGTGAAGTTAGTGAGCCAAATGGAGTTGTTCTCCCACAAGAACCACTCGGCTGATCCTTCTTCAATATGCCCTTCACCAACATGCAGTGTTTCCTTGATTGAATTAGCTCTCACACCAATATTTGCGTCTAGAGCCTTTGCATTGAGGGCTATCTGAAAACGGCTGTGGCGCTGAAGTTGCCTGTGAATGTGGAGTTGGTGGCATGTGAAACCCGCATGTGGAGCATTCGTTTATGTGGGATGCTCTATCAGGTTCATTCCTAGATAATGCACTCAAAGGGCACTAAGCATAGAGTGTGAAAACTGAGTTTCCTTGAGAGCTGCTTGGAAGCCTGATGGTGTGTGAAGTTAGTGAGCCAAATGGAGTTGTTCTCCCACAAGAACCACTCGGCTGATCCTTCTTCAATATGCCCTTCACCAACATGCAGTGTTTCCTTGATTGAATTAGCTCTCACACCAATATTTGCGTCTAGAGCCTTTGCATTGAGGGCTATCTGAAAACGGCTGTGGCGCTGAAGTTGCCTGTGAATGTGGAGTTGGTGGCATGTGAAACCCGCATGTGGAGCATTCGTTTGTGTGGGATGCTCTACCAGGTTCATTCCTAGATAATGCACTCAAAGTGCACTAAGCATAGAGTGTGAAAATTGAGTTTCCTTGAGAGCTGCTTGGAAGCCTGATGGTGTGTGAAGTTAGTGAGCCAAATGGAGTTGTTCTCCCACAAGAACCACTCGGCTGATCCTTCTTCAATATGTCCTTCACCAACATGCAGTGTTTCCTTGATTGAATTAGCTCTCACACCAATATTTGCGTCTAGAGCCTTTGCATTGAGAGCTATCTGAAAACGGCTGTGGCGCTGAAGTTGCCTGTGAATGTGGAGTTGGTGGCATGTGAAACCCGCATGTGGAGCATTCGTTTGTTTGGGATGCTCTACCAGGTTCATTTCAGTCCTAGCCATACAAAGGGCACTAAGCATAGAGTGTGAAAACTGAGTTTCCTTGAGAGCTGCTTGGAAGCCTGATGGTGTGTGAAGTTAGTGAGCCAAATGGAGTTGTTCTCCCACAAGAACCACTCGGCTGATCCTTCCTCAATATGCCCTTCACCAACATGCAGTGTTTCCTTGATTGAATTAGCTCTCACACCAATATTTGCGTCTAGAGCCTTTGCATTGAGGGCTATCTGAAAACGGCTGTGGCGCTGAAGTTGCCTGTAAATGTGGAGTTGGTGGCATGTGAAACCCGCATGTGGAGCATTCGTTGTGTGGGATGCTCTACCAGGTTCATTTCAGTCCTAGCCATACAAAGGGCACTAAGCATAGAGTGTGAAAACTGAGTTTCCTTGAGAGCTGCTTGGAAGCCTGATGGTGTGTGAAGTTAGTGAGCCAAATGGAGTTGTTCTCCCACAAGAACCACTCGGCTGATCCTTCCTCAATATGCCCTTCACCAACATGCAGTGTTTCCTTGATTGAATTAGCTCTCACACCAATATTTGCGTCTAGAGCCTTTGCATTGAGGGCTATCTGAAAACGGCTGTGGCGCTGAAGTTGCCTGTGAATGTGGAGTTGGTGGCATGTGAAACCCGCATGTGGAGCATTCGTTTGTGTGGGATGCTCTACCAGGTTCATTTCAGTCCTAGCCATACAAAGGGCACTAAGCATAGAGTGTGAAAACTGAGTTTCCTTGAGAGCTGCTTGGAAGCCTGATGGTGTGTGAAGTTAGTGAGCCAAATGGAGTTGTTCTCCCACAAGAACCACTCGGCTGATCCTTCTTCAATATGCCCTTCACCAACATGCAGTGTTTCCTTGATTGAATTAGCTCTCACACCAATATTTGCATCTAGAGCCTTTGCATTGAGGGCTATCTGAAAACGGCTGTGGCGCTGAAGTTGCCTGTGAGTGTGGAGTTGGTGGCATGTGAAACCCGCATGTGGAGCATTCGTTTGTGTGGGATGCTCTACCAGGTTCATTCCTAGATAATGCACTCAAAGGGCACTAAGCATAGAGTGTGAAAACTGAGTTTCCTTGAGAGCTGCTTGGAAGCCTGATGGTGTGTGAAGTTAGTGAGCCAAATGGAGTTGTTCTCCCACAAGAACCACTCGGCTGATCCTTCTTCAGTATGCCCTTCACCAACATGCAGTGTTTCCTTGATTGAATTAGCTCTCACACCAATATTTGCGTCTAGAGCCTTTGCATTGAGGGCTATCTGAAAACGGCTGTGGCGCTGAAGTTGCCTGTGAATGTGGAGTTGGTGGCATGTGAAACCCGCATGTGGAGCATTCATTTGTGTGGGATGCTCTACCAGGTTCATTCCTAGATAATGCACTCAAAGGGCACTAAGCATAGAGTGTGAAAACTGAGTTTCCTTGAGAGCTGCTTGGAAGCCTGATGGTGTGTGAAGTTAGTGAGCCAAATGGAGTTGTTCTCCCACAAGAACCACTCGGCTGATCCTTCTTCAATATGCCCTTCACCAACATGCAGTGTTTCCTTGATTGAATTAGCTCTCACACCAATATTTGCGTCTAGAGCCTTTGCATTGAGGGCTATCTGAAAACGGCTGTGGCGCTGAAGTTGCCTGTGAATGTGGAGTTGGTGGCATGTGAAACCCGCATGTGGAGCATTCGTTTGTGTGGGATGCTCTACCAGGTTCATTCCTAGATAATGCACTCAAAGGGCACTAAGCATAGAGTGTGAAAACTGAGTTTCCTTGAGAGCTGCTTGGAAGCCTGATGGTGTGTGAAGTTAGTGAGCCAAATGGAGTTGTTCTCCCACAAGAACCACTCGGCTGATCCTTCTTCAATATGCCCTTCACCAACATGCAGTGTTTCCTTGATTGAATTAGCTCTCACACCAATATTTGCGTCTAGAGCCTTTGCATTGAGGGCTATCTGAAAACGGCTGTGGCGCTGAAGTTGCCTGTGAATGTGGAGTTGGAGGTATGTGAAACCCGCATGTGGAGCATTCGTTTGTGTGGGATGCTCTACCAGGTTTATTTCAGTCCTAGCCATACAAAGGGCACTAAGCATAGAGTGTGAAAACTGAGTTTCCTTGAGAGCTGCTTGGAAGCCTGATGGTGTGTGAAGTTAGTGAGCCAAATGGAGTTGTTCTCCCACAAGAACCACTCGGCTGATCCTTCTTCAATATGCCCTTCACCAACATGCAGTGTTTCCTTGATTGAATTAGCTCTCACACCAATATTTGCGTCTAGAGCCTTTGCATTGAGGGCTATCTGAAAACGGCTGTGGCGCTGAAGTTGCCTGTGAATGTGGAGTTAGTGGCATGTGAAAACCCGCATGTGGAGCATTCGTTTGTGTGGGATGCTCTACCAGGTTCATTCCTAGATTATGCACTCAAAGGGCACTAAGCATAGAGTGTGAAACCTGAGTTTCCTTGAGAGCTGCTTGGAAACCTGATGGTGTGTGAAGTTAGTGAGCCAAATGGAGTTGTTCTCCCACAAGAACCACTCGGCTGATCCTTCTTCAATATGTCCTTCACCAACATGCAGTGTTTCCTTGATTGAATTAGCTCTCACAACAATATTTGCGTCTAGAGCCTTTGCATTGAGAGCTATCTGAAAACGGCTGTGGCGCTGAAGTTGCCTGTTAATGTGGAGCTGTTGGCATGTGAAACCCGCATGTGGAGCATTCGATTGTTTGGGATGCTCTACCAGGTTCATTTCAGTCCTAGCCATACAAAGGGCACTAAGCATAGAGTGTGAAAACTGAGTTTCCTTGAGAGCTGCTTGGAAGCCTGATGGTGTGTGAAGTTAGTGAGCCAAATGGAGTTGTTCTCCCACAAGAACCACTCGGCTGATCCTTCTTCAGTATGCCCTTCACCAACATGCAGTGTTTCCTTGATTGAATTAGCTCTCACACCAATATTTGCGTCTAGAGCCTTTGCATTGAGGGCTATCTGAAAACGGCTGTGGCGCTGAAGTTGCCTGTGAATGTGGAGTTGGTGGCATGTGAAACCCGCATGTGGAGCATTCATTTGTGTGGGATGCTCTACCCGGTTCATTGCTACATAATGCACTCAAAGGGCACTAAGCATAGAGTGTGAAAACTGAGTTTCCTTGAGAGCTGCTTGGAAGCCTGATGGTGTGTGAAGTTAGTGAGCCAAATGGAGTTGTTCTCCCACAAGAACCACTCGGCTGATCCTTCTTCAATATGCCCTTCACCAACATGCAGTGTTTCCTTGATTGAATTAGCTCTCACACCAATATTTGCGTCTAGAGCCTTTGCATTGAGGGCTATCTGAAAACGGCTGTGGCGCTGAAGTTGCCTGTGAATGTGGAGTTGGTGGCATGTGAAACCCGCATGTGGAGCATTCGTTTGTGTGGGATGCTCTACCAGGTTCATTCCTAGATAATGCACTCAAAGGGCACTAAGCATAGAGTGTGAAAACTGAGTTTCCTTGAGAGCTGCTTGGAAGCCTGATGGTGTGTGAAGTTAGTGAGCCAAATGGAGTTGTTCTCCCACAAGAACCACTCGGCTGATCCTTCTTCAATATGCCCTTCACCAACATGCAGTGTTTCCTTGATTGAATTAGCTCTCACACCAATATTTGCATCTAGAGCCTTTGCATTGAGGGCTATCTGAAAACGGCTGTGGCGCTGAAGTTGCCTGTGAGTGTGGAGTTGGTGGCATGTGAAACCCGCATGTGGAGCATTCGTTTGTGTGGGATGCTCTACCAGGTTCATTCCTAGATAATGCACTCAAAGGGCACTAAGCATAGAGTGTGAAAACTGAGTTTCCTTGAGAGCTGCTTGGAAGCCTGATGGTGTGTGAAGTTAGTGAGCCAAATGGAGTTGTTCTCCCACAAGAACCACTCGGCTGATCCTTCTTCAGTATGCCCTTCACCAACATGCAGTGTTTCCTTGATTGAATTAGCTCTCACACCAATATTTGCGTCTAGAGCCTTTGCATTGAGGGCTATCTGAAAACGGCTGTGGCGCTGAAGTTGCCTGTGAATGTGGAGTTGGTGGCATGTGAAACCCGCATGTGGAGCATTCGTTTGTGTGGGATGCTCTACCAGGTTCATTCCTAGATAATGCATTCAAACGGCACTAAGCATAGAGTGTGAAAACTGAGTTTCCTTGAGAGCTGCTTGGAAGCCTGATGGTGTGTGAAGTTAGTGAGCCAAATGGAGTTGTTCTCCCACAAGAACCACTCGGCTGATCCTTCTTCAATATGCCCTTCAACAACATGCAGTGTTTCCTTGATTGAATTAGCTCTCACACCAATATTTGCGTCTAGAGCCTTTGCATTGAGGGCTATCTGAAAACGGCTGTGGCGCTGAAGTTGCCTGTGAATGTGGAGTTGGTGGCATGTGAAACCCGCATGTGGAGCATTCGTTTGTGTGGGATGCTCTACCAGGTTCATTCCTAGATAATGCACTCAAAGGGCACTAAGCATAGAGTGTGAAACCTGAGTTTCCTTGAGAGCTGCTTGGAAGCCTGATGGTGTGTGAAGTTAGTGAGCCAAATGGAGTTGTTCTCCCACAAGAACCACTCGGCTGATCCTTCTTCAGTATGCCCTTCACCAACATGCAGTGTTTCCTTGATTGAATTAGCTCTCACACCAATATTTGCGTCTAGAGCCTTTGCATTGAGGGCTATCTGAAAACGGCTGTGGCGCTGAAGTTGCCTGTGAATGTGGAGTTGGTGGCATGTGAAACCCGCATGTGGAGCATTCATTTGTGTGGGATGCTCTACCAGGTTCATTCCTAGATAATGCACTCAAAGGGCACTAAGCATAGAGTGTGAAAACTGAGTTTCCTTGAGAGCTGCTTGGAAGCCTGATGGTGTGTGAAGTTAGTGAGGCAAATGGAGTTGTTCTCCCACAAGAACCACTCGGCTGATCCTTCTTCAATATGCCCTTCACCAACATGCAGTGTTTCCTTGATTGAATTAGCTCTCACACCAATATTTGCGTCTAGAGCCTTTGCATTGAGGGCTATCTGAAAACGGCTGTGGCGCTGAAGTTGCCTGTGAATGTGGAGTTGGTGGCATGTGAAACCCGCATGTGGAGCATTCGTTTGTGTGGGATGCTCTACCAGGTTCATTCCTAGATAATGCACTCAAAGGGCACTAAGCATAGAGTGTGAAAACTGAGTTTCCTTGAGAGCTGCTTGGAAGCCTGATGGTGTGTGAAGTTAGTGAGCCAAATGGAGTTGTTCTCCCACAAGAACCACTCGGCTGATCCTTCTTCAATATGCCCTTCACCAACATGCAGTGTTTCCTTGATTGAATTAGCTCTCACACCAATATTTGCGTCTAGAGCCTTTGCATTGAGGGCTATCTGAAAACGGCTGTGGCGCTGAAGTTGCCTGTGAATGTGGAGTTGGTGGCATGTGAAACCCGCATGTGGAGCATTCGTTTGTGTGGGATGCTCTACCAGGTTCATTCCTAGATAATGCACTCAAAGGGCACTAAGCATAGAGTGTGAAAACTGAGTTTCCTTGAGAGCTGCTTGGAAGCCTGATGGTGTGTGAAGTTAGTGAGCCAAATGGAGTTGTTCTCCCACAAGAACCACTCGGCTGATCCTTCTTCAATATGCCCTTCACCAACATGCAGTGTTTCCTTGATTGAATTAGCTCTCACACCAATATTTGCGTCTAGAGCCTTTGCATTGAGGGCTATCTGAAAACGGCTGTGGCGCTGAAGTTGCCTGTGAATGTGGAGTTGTTGGCATGTGAAACCCGCATGTGGAGCATTCGTTTGTGTGGGATGCTCTACCAGGTTCATTCCTAGATTATGCACTCAAAGGGCACTAAGCATAGAGTGTGAAAACTGAGTTTCCTTGAGAGCTGCTTGGAAACCTGATGGTGTGTGAAGTTAGTGAGCCAAATGGAGTTGTTCTCCCACAAGAACCACTCGGCTGATCCTTCTTCAATATGTCCTTCACCAACATGCAGTGTTTCCTTGATTGAATTAGCTCTCACACCAATATTTGCGTCTAGAGCCTTTGCATTGAGAGCTATCTGAAAACGGCTGTGGCGCTGAAGTTGCCTGTGAATGTGGAGCTGTTGGCATGTGAAACCCGCATGTGGAGCATTCGTTTGTTTGGGATGCTCTACCAGGTTCATTTCAGTCCTAGCCATACAAAGGGCACTAAGCATAGAGTGTGAAAACTGAGTTTCCTTGAGAGCTGCTTGGAAGCCTGATGGTGTGTGAAGTTAGTGAGCCAAATGGAGTTGTTCTCCCACAAGAACCACTCGGCGGATCCTTCCTCAATATGCCCTTCACCAACATGCAGTGTTTCCTTGATTGAATTAGCTCTCACACCAATATTTGCGTCTAGAGCCTTTGCATTGAGGGCTATCTGAAAACGGCTGTGGCGCTGAAGTTGCCTGTGAATGTGGAGTTGGTGGCATGTGAAACCCGCATGTGGAGCATTCGTTTGTGTGGGATGCTCTACCAGGTTCATTCCTAGATAATGCACTCAAAGGGCACTAAGCATAGAGTGTGAAAACTGAGTTTCCTTGAGAGCTGCTTGGAAGCCTGATGGTGTGTGAAGTTAGTGAGCCAAATGGAGTTGTTCTCCCACAAGAACCACTCGGCTGATCCTTCTTCAATATGCCCTTCACCAACATGCAGTGTTTCCTTGATTGAATTAGCTCTCACACCAATATTTGCATCTAGAGCCTTTGCATTGAGGGCTATCTGAAAACGGCTGTGGCGCTGAAGTTGCCTGTGAGTGTGGAGTTGGTGGCATGTGAAACCCGCATGTGGAGCATTCGTTTGTGTGGGATGCTCTACCAGGTTCATTCCTAGATAATGCACTCAAAGGGCACTAAGCATAGAGTGTGAAAACTGAGTTTCCTTGAGAGCTGCTTGGAAGCCTGATGGTGTGTGAAGTTAGTGAGCCAAATGGAGTTGTTCTCCCACAAGAACCACTCGGCTGATCCTTCTTCAGTATGCCCTTCACCAACATGCAGTGTTTCCTTGATTGAATTAGCTCTCACACCAATATTTGCGTCTAGAGCCTTTGCATTGAGGGCTATCTGAAAACGGCTGTGGCTCTGAAGTTGCCTGTGAATGTGGAGTTGGTGGCATGTGAAACCCGCATGTGGAGCATTCATTTGTGTGGGATGCTCTACCCGGTTCATTACTAGATAATGCACTCAAAGGGCACTAAGCATAGAGTGTGAAAACTGAGTTTCCTTGAGAGCTGCTTGGAAGCCTGATGGTTTGTGAAGTTAGTGAGCCAAATGGAGTTGTTCTCCCACAAGAACCACTCGGCTGATCCTTCTTCAATATGCCCTTCACCAACATGCAGTGTTTCCTTGATTGAATTAGCTCTCATACCAATATTTGCGTCTAGAGCCTTTGCATTGAGGGCTATCTGAAAACGGCTGTGGCGCTGAAGTTGCCTGTGAATGTGGAGTTGGTGGCATGTGAAACCCGCATGTGGAGCATTCGTTTGTGTGGGATGCTCTACCAGGTTCATTCCTAGATAATGCACTCAAAGGGCACTAAGCATAGAGTGTGAAAACTGAGTTTCCTTGAGAGCTGCTTGGAAGCCTGATGGTGTGTGAAGTTAGTGAGCCAAATGGAGTTGTTCTCCCACAAGAACCACTCGGCTGATCCTTCTTCAATATGCCCTTCACCAACATGCAGTGTTTCCTTGATTGAATTAGCTCTCACACCAATATTTGCGTCTAGAGCCTTTGCATTGAGGGCTATCTGAAAACGGCTGTGGCGCTGAAGTTGCCTGTGAATGTGGAGTTGGTGGCATGTGAAACCCGCATGTGGAGCATTCGTTTGTGTGGGATGCTCTACCAGGTTCATTCCTAGATAATGCACTCAAAGGGCACTAAGCATAGAGTGTGAAAACTGAGTTTCCTTGAGAGCTGCTTGGAAGCCTGATGGTGTGTGAAGTTAGTGAGCCAAATGGAGTTGTTCTCCCACAAGAACCACTCGGCTGATCCTTCTTCAATATGCCCTTCACCAACATGCAGTGTTTCCTTGATTGAATTAGCTCTCACACCAATATTTGCGTCTAGAGCCTTTGCATTGAGGGCTATCTGAAAACGGCTGTGGCGCTGAAGTTGCCTGTGAATGTGGAGTTGGTGGCATGTGAAACCCGCATGTGGAGCATTCGTTTGTTTGGGATGCTCTACCAGGTTCATTTCAGTCCTAGCCATACAAAGGGCACTAAGCATAGAGTGTGAAAACTGAGTTTCCTTGAGAGCTGCTTGGAAGCCTGATGGTGTGTGAAGTTACTGAGCCAAATGGAGTTGTTCTCCCACAAGAACCACTCGGCTGATCCTTCTTCAATATGCCCTTCACCAACATGCAGTGTTTCCTTGATTGAATTAGCTCTCACACCAATATTTGCGTCTAGAGCCTTTGCATTGAGGGCTATCTGAAAACGGCTGTGGCGCTGAAGTTGCCTGTGAATGTGGAGTTGGTGGCATGTGAAACCCGCATGTGGAGCATTCGTTTGTGTGGGATGCTCTACCAGGTTCATTCCTAGATAATGCATTCAAACGGCACTAAGCATAGAGTGTGAAAACTGAGTTTCCTTGAGAGCTGCTTGGAAGCCTGATGGTGTGTGAAGTTAGTGAGCCAAATGGAGTTGTTCTCCCACAAGAACCACTCGGCTGATCCTTCTTCAATATGCCCTTCACCAACATGCAGTGTTTCCTTGATTGAATTAGCTCTCACACCAATATTTGCGTCTAGAGCCTTTGCATTGAGGGCTATCTGAAAACGGCTGTGGCGCTGAAGTTGCCTGTGAATGTGGAGTTGGTGGCATGTGAAACCCGCATGTGGAGCATTCGTTTGTGTGGGATGCTCTACCAGGTTCATTCCTAGATAATGCACTCAAAGGGCACTAAGCATAGAGTGTGAAAACTGAGTTTCCTTGAGAGCTGCTTGGAAGCCTGATGGTGTGTGAAGTTAGTGAGCCAAATGGAGTTGTTCTCCCACAAGAACCACTCGGCTGATCCTTCTTCAATATGCCCTTCACCAACATGCAGTGTTTCCTTGATTGAATTAGCTCTCACACTAATATTTGCATCTAGAGCCTTTGCATTGAGGGCTATCTGAAAACGGCTGTGGCGCTGAAGTTGCCTGTGAGTGTGGAGTTGGTGGCATGTGAAACCCGCATGTGGAGCATTCGTTTGTGTGGGATGCTCTACCAGGTTCATTCCTAGATAATGCACTCAAAGGGCACTAAGCATAGAGTGTGAAAACTGAGTTTCCTTGAGAGCTGCTTGGAAGCCTGATGGTGTGTGAAGTTAGTGAGCCAAATGGAGTTGTTCTCCCACAAGAACCACTCGGCTGATCCTTCTTCAGTATGCCCTTCACCAACATGCAGTGTTTCCTTGATTGAATTAGCTCTCACACCAATATTTGCGTCTAGAGCCTTTGCATTGAGGGCTATCTGAAAACGGCTGTGGCGCTGAAGTTGCCTGTGAATGTGGAGTTGGTGGCATGTGAAACCCGCATGTGGAGCATTCATTTGTGTGGGATGCTCTACCCGGTTCATTACTAGATAATGCACTAAAAGGGCACTAAGCATAGAGTGTGAAAACTGAGTTTCCTTGAGAGCTGCTTGGAAGCCTGATGGTTTGTGAAGTTAGTGAGCCAAATGGAGTTGTTCTCCCACAAGAACCACTCGGCTGATCCTTCTTCAATATGCCCTTCACCAACATGCAGTGTTTCCTTGATTGAATTAGCTCTCATACCAATATTTGCGTCTAGAGCCTTTGCATTGAGGGCTATCTGAAAACGGCTGTGGCGCTGAAGTTGCCTGTGAATGTGGAGTTGGTGGCATGTGAAACCCGCATGTGGAGCATTCGTTTGTGTGGGATGCTCTACCAGGTTCATTCCTAGATAATGCACTCAAAGGGCACTAAGCATAGAGTGTGAAAACTGAGTTTCCTTGAGAGCTGCTTGGAAGCCTGATGGTGTGTGAAGTTAGTGAGCCAAATGGAGTTGTTCTCCCACAAGAACCACTCGGCTGATCCTTCTTCAATATGCCCTTCACCAACATGCAGTGTTTCCTTGATTGAATTAGCTCTCACACCAATATTTGCGTCTAGAGCCTTTGCATTGAGGGCTATCTGAAAACGGCTGTGGCGCTGAAGTTGCCTGTGAATGTGGAGTTGGTGGCATGTGAAACCCGCATGTGGAGCATTCGTTTGTGTGGGATGCTCTACCAGGTTCATTTCAGTCCTAGCCATACAAAGGGCACTAAGCATAGAGTGTGAAAACTGAGTTTCCTTGAGAGCTGCTTGGAAGCCTGATGGTGTGTGAAGTTACTGAGCCAAATGGAGTTGTTCTCCCACAAGAACCACTCGGCTGATCCTTCTTCAATATGCCCTTCACCAACATGCAGTGTTTCCTTGATTGAATTAGCTCTCACACCAATATTTGCGTCTAGAGCCTTTGCATTGAGGGCTATCTGAAAACGGCTGTGGCGCTGAAGTTGCCTGTGAATGTGGAGTTGGTGGCATGTGAAACCCGCATGTGGAGCATTCGTTTGTGTGGGATGCTCTACCAGGTTCATTCCTAGATAATGCACTCAAAGGGCACTAAGCATAGAGTGTGAAAACTGAGTTTCCTTGAGAGCTGCTTGGAAGCCTGATGGTGTGTGAAGTTAGTGAGCCAAATGGAGTTGTTCTCCCACAAGAACCACTCGGCTGATCCTTCTTCAATATGCCCTTCACCAACATGCAGTGTTTCCTTGACTGAATTAGCTCTCACACCAATATTTGCGTCTAGAGCCTTTGCATTGAGGGCTATCTGAAAACGGCTGTGGCGCTGAAGTTGCCTGTGAATGTGGAGTTGGTGGCATGTGAAACCCGCATGTGGAGCATTCGTTTGTGTGGGATGCTCTACCAGGTTCATTTCAGTCCTAGCCATACAAAGGGCACTAAGCATAGAGTGTGAAAACTGAGTTTCCTTGAGAGCTGCTTGGAAGCCTGATGGTGTGTGAAGTTACTGAGCCAAATGGAGTTGTTCTCCCACAAGAACCACTCGGCTGATCCTTCTTCAATATGCCCTTCACCAACATGCAGTGTTTCCTTGATTGAATTAGCTCTCACACCAATATTTGCGTCTAGAGCCTTTGCATTGAGGGCTATCTGAAAACGGCTGTGGCGCTGAAGTTGCCTGTGAATGTGGAGTTGGTGGCATGTGAAACCCGCATGTGGAGCATTCGTTTGTGTGGGATGCTCTACCAGGTTCATTCCTAGATAATGCACTCAAAGGGCACTAAGCATAGAGTGTGAAAACTGAGTTTCCTTGAGAGCTGCTTGGAAGCCTGATGGTGTGTGAAGTTAGTGAGCCAAATGGAGTTGTTCTCCCACAAGAACCACTCGGCTGATCCTTCTTCAATATGCCCTTCACCAACATGCAGTGTTTCCTTGATTGAATTAGCTCTCACACCAATATTTGCGTCTAGAGCCTTTGCATTGAGGGCTATCTGAAAACGGCTGTGGCGCTGAAGTTGCCTGTGAATGTGGAGTTGGTGGCATGTGAAACCCGCATGTGGAGCATTCGTTTGTGTGGGATGCTCTACCAGGTTCATTTCAGTCCTAGCCATACAAAGGGCACTAAGCATAGAGTGTGAAAACTGAGTTTCCTTGAGAGCTGCTTGGAAGCCTGATGGTGTGTGAAGTTACTGAGCCAAATGGAGTTGTTCTCCCACAAGAACCACTCGGCTGATCCTTCTTCAATATGCCCTTCACCAACATGCAGTGTTTCCTTGATTGAATTAGCTCTCACACCAATATTTGCGTCTAGAGCCTTTGCATTGAGGGCTATCTGAAAACGGCTGTGGCGCTGAAGTTGCCTGTGAATGTGGAGTTGGTGGCATGTGAAACCCGCATGTGGAGCATTCGTTTGTGTGGGATGCTCTACCAGGTTCATTCCTAGATAATGCACTCAAAGGGCACTAAGCATAGAGTGTGAAAACTGAGTTTCCTTGAGAGCTGCTTGGAAGCCTGATGGTGTCTGAAGTTAGTGAGCCAAATGGAGTTGTTCTCCCACAAGAACCACTCGGCTGATCCTTCTTCAATATGCCCTTCACCAACATGCAGTGTTTCCTTGATTGAATTAGCTCTCACACCAATATTTGCGTCTAGAGCCTTTGCATTGAGGGCTATCTGAAAACGGCTGTGGCGCTGAAGTTGCCTGTGAATGTGGAGTTGGTGGCATGTGAAACCCGCATGTGGAGCATTCGTTTGTGTGGGATGCTCTACCAGGTTCATTTCAGTCCTAGCCATACAAAGGGCACTAAGCATAGAGTGTGAAAACTGAGTTTCCTTGAGAGCTGCTTGGAAGCCTGATGGTGTGTGAAGTTACTGAGCCAAATGGAGTTGTTCTCCCACAAGAACCACTCGGCTGATCCTTCTTCAATATGCCCTTCACCAACATGCAGTGTTTCCTTGATTGAATTAGCTCTCACACCAATATTTGCGTCTAGAGCCTTTGCATTGAGGGCTATCTGAAAACGGCTGTGGCGCTGAAGTTGCCTGTGAATGTGGAGTTGGTGGCATGTGAAACCCGCATGTGGAGCATTCGTTTGTGTGGGATGCTCTACCAGGTTCATTCCTAGATAATGCACTCAAAGGGCACTAAGCATAGAGTGTGAAAACTGAGTTTCCTTGAGAGCTGCTTGGAAGCCTGATGGTGTGTGAAGTTAGTGAGCCAAATGGAGTTGTTCTCCCACAAGAACCACTCGGCTGATCCTTCTTCAATATGCCCTTCACCAACATGCAGTGTTTCCTTGATTGAATTAGCTCTCACACCAATATTTGCGTCTAGAGCCTTTGCATTGAGGGCTATCTGAAAACGGCTGTGGCGCTGAAGTTGCCTGTGAATGTGGAGTTGGTGGCATGTGAAACCCGCATGTGGAGCATTCGTTTGTGTGGGATGCTCTACCAGGTTCATTTCAGTCCTAGCCATACAAAGGGCACTAAGCATAGAGTGTGAAAACTGAGTTTCCTTGAGAGCTGCTTGGAAGCCTGATGGTGTGTGAAGTTACTGAGCCAAATGGAGTTGTTCTCCCACAAGAACCACTCGGCTGATCCTTCTTCAATATGCCCTTCACCAACATGCAGTGTTTCCTTGATTGAATTAGCTCTCACACCAATATTTGCGTCTAGAGCCTTTGCATTGAGGGCTATCTGAAAACGGCTGTGGCGCTGAAGTTGCCTGTGAATGTGGAGTTGGTGGCATGTGAAACCCGCATGTGGAGCATTCGTTTGTGTGGGATGCTCTACCAGGTTCATTCCTAGATAATGCATTCAAACGGCACTAAGCATAGAGTGTGAAAACTGAGTTTCCTTGAGAGCTGCTTGGAAGCCTGATGGTGTGTGAAGTTAGTGAGCCAAATGGAGTTGTTCTCCCACAAGAACCACTCGGCTGATCCTTCTTCAATATGCCCTTCACCAACATGCAGTGTTTCCTTGATTGAATTAGCTCTCACACCAATATTTGCGTCTAGAGCCTTTGCATTGAGGGCTATCTGAAAACGGCTGTGGCGCTGAAGTTGCCTGTGAATGTGGAGTTGTTGGCATGTGAAACCCGCATGTGGAGCATTCGTTTGTGTGGGATGCTCTACCAGGTTCATTCCTAGATAATGCATTCAAACGGCACTAAGCATAGAGTGTGAAAACTGAGTTTCCTTGAGAGCTGCTTGGAAGCCTGATGGTGTGTGAAGTTAGTGAGCCAAATGGAGTTGTTCTCCCACAAGAACCACTCGGCTGATCCTTCTTCAATATGCCCTTCACCAACATGCAGTGTTTCCTTGATTGAATTAGCTCTCACACCAATATTTGCGTCTAGAGCCTTTGCATTGAGGGCTATCTGAAAACGGCTGTGGCGCTGAAGTTGCCTGTGAATGTGGAGTTGGTGGCATGTGAAACCCGCATGTGGAGCATTCGTTTGTGTGGGATGCTCTACCAGGTTCATTTCAGTCCTAGCCATACAAAGGGCACTAAGCATAGAGTGTGAAAACTGAGTTTCCTTGAGAGCTGCTTGGAAGCCTGACGGTGTGTGAAGTTAGTGAGCCAAATGGAGTTGTTCTCCCACAAGAACCACTCGGCTGATCCTTCTTCAATATGCCCTTCACCAACATGCAGTGTTTCCTTGATTGAATTAGCTCTCACACCAATATTTGCGTCTAGAGCCTTTGCATTGAGGGCTATCTGAAAACGGCTGTGGCGCTGAAGTTGCCTGTGAATGTGGAGTTGGTGGCATGTGAAACCCGCATGTGGAGCATTCGTTTGTGTGGGATGCTCTACCAGGTTCATTTCAGTCCTAGCCATACAAAGGGCACTAAGCATAGAGTGTGAAAACTGAGTTTCCTTGAGAGCTGCTTGGAAACCTGATGGTGTGTGAAGTTAGTGAGCCAAATGGAGTTGTTCTCCCACAAGAACCACTCGGCTGATCCTTCTTCAATATGCCCTTCACCAACATGCAGTGTTTCCTTGATTGAATTAGCTCTCACACCAATATTTGCGTCTAGAGCCTTTGCATTGAGGGCTATCTGAAAACGGCTGTGGCGCTGAAGTTGCCTGTGAATGTGGAGTTGGTTTCATGTGAAATCCGCTTGTGGAGCATTCGTTTGTGTGGGATGCTCTACCAGGTTTATTTCAGTCCTAGCCATACAAAGGGCACTAAGCATAGAGTGTGAAAACTGAGTTTCCTTGAGAGCTGCTTGGAAGCCTGATGGTGTGTGAAGTTAGTGAGCCAAATGGAGTTGTTCTCCCACAAGAACCACTCGGCTGATCCTTCTTCAATATGCCCTTCACCAACATGCAGTGTTTCCTTGATTGAATTAGCTCTCACACCAATATTTGCGTCTAGAGCCTTTGCATTGAGGGCTATCTGAAAACGGCTGTGGCGCTGAAGTTGCCTGTGAATGTGGAGTTGGTGGCATGTGAGACCCGCATGTGGAGCATTCGTTTGTGTGGGATGCTCTACCAGGTTCATTCCTAGATAATGCATTCAAACGGCACTAAGCATAGAGTGTGAAAACTGAGTTTCCTTGAGAGCTGCTTGGAAGCCTGATGGTGTGTGAAGTTAGTGAGCCAAATGGAGTTGTTCTCCCACAAGAACCACTCGGCTAATCCTTCTTCAATATGCCCTTCACCAACATGCAGTGTTTCCTTGATTGAATTAGCTCTCACACCAATATTTGCGTCTAGAGCCTTTGCATTGAGGGCTATCTGAAAACGGCTGTGGCGCTGAAGTTGCCTGTGAATGTGGAGTTGGTGGCATGTGAAACCCGCATGTGGAGCATTCGTTTGTGTGGGATGCTCTACCAGGTTCATTTCAGTCCTAGCCATACAAAGGGCACTAAGCATAGAGTGTGAAAACTGAGTTTCCTTGAGAGCTGCTTGGAAGCCTGATGGTGTGTGAAGTTAGTGAGCCAAATGGAGTTGTTCTCCCACAAGAACCACTCGGCTGATCCTTCTTCAATATGCCCTTCACCAACATGCAGTGTTTCCTTGATTGAATTAGCTCTCACACCAATATTTGCATCTAGAGCCTTTGCATTGAGGGCTATCTGAAAACGGCTGTGGCGCTGAAGTTGCCTGTGAGTGTGGAGTTGGTGGCATGTGAAACCCGCATGTGGAGCATTCGTTTGTGTGGGATGCTCTACCAGGTTCATTCCTAGATAATGCACTCAAAGGGCACTAAGCATAGAGTGTGAAAACTGAGTTTCCCCCTTGAGAGCTGCTTGGAAGCCTGATGGTGTGTGAAGTTAGTGAGCCAAATGGAGTTGTTCTCCCACAAGAACCACTCGGCTGATCCTTCTTCAGTATGCCCTTCACCAACATGCAGTGTTTCCTTGATTGAATTAGCTCTCACACCAATATTTGCGTCTAGAGCCTTTGCATTGAGGGCTATCTGAAAACGGCTGTGGCGCAGAAGTTGCCTGTGAATGTGGAGTTGGTGGCATGTGAAACCCGCATGTGGAGCATTCATTTGTGTGGGATGCTCTACCCGGTTCATTACTAGATAATGCACTCAAAGGGCACTAAGCATAGAGTGTGAAAACTGAGTTTCCTTGAGAGCTGCTTGGAAGCCTGATGGTTTGTGAAGTTAGTGAGCCAAATGGAGTTGTTCTCCCACAAGAACCACTCGGCTGATCCTTCTTCAATATGCCCTTCACCAACATGCAGTGTTTCCTTGATTGAATTAGCTCTCACACCAATATTTGCGTCTAGAGCCTTTGCATTGAGGGCTATCTGAAAACGGCTGTGGCGCTGAAGTTGCCTGTGAATGTGGAGTTGTTGGCATGTGAAACCCGCATGTGGAGCATTCGTTTGTGTGGGATGCTCTACCAGGTTCATTCCTAGATAATGCACTCAAAGGGCACTAAGCATAGAGTGTGAAAACTGAGTTTCCTTGAGAGCTGCTTGGAAGCCTGATGGTGTGTGAAGTTAGTGAGCCAAATGGAGTTGTTCTCCCACAAGAACCACTCGGCTGATCCTTCTTCAATATGCCCTTCACCAACATGCAGTGTTTCCTTGATTGAATTAGCTCTCACACCAATATTTGCGTCTAGAGCCTTTGCATTGAGGGCTATCTGAAAACGGCTGTGGCGCTGAAGTTGCCTGTGAGTGTGGAGTTGGTGGCATGTGAAACCCGCATGTGGAGCATTCGTTTGTGTGGGATGCTCTACCAGGTTCATTTCAGTCCTAGCCATACAAAGGGCACTAAGCATAGAGTGTGAAAACTGAGTTTCCTTGAGAGCTGCTTGGAAGCCTGATGGTGTGTGAAGTTACTGAGCCAAATGGAGTTGTTCTCCCACAAGAACCACTCGGCTGATCCTTCTTCAATATGCCCTTCACCAACATGCAGTGTTTCCTTGATTGAATTAGCTCTCACACCAATATTTGCGTCTAGAGCCTTTGCATTGAGGGCTATCTGAAAACGGCTGTGGCGCTGAAGTTGCCTGTGAATGTGGAGTTGGTGGCATGTGAAACCCGCATGTGGAGCATTCGTTTGTGTGGGATGCTCTACCAGGTTCATTCCTAGATAATGCATTCAAACGGCACTAAGCATAGAGTGTGAAAACTGAGTTTCCTTGAGAGCTGCTTGGAAGCCTGATGGTGTGTGAAGTTACTGAGCCAAATGGAGTTGTTCTCCCACAAGAACCACTCGGCTGATCCTTCTTCAATATGCCCTTCACCAACATGCAGTGTTTCCTTGATTGAATTAGCTCTCACACCAATATTTGCGTCTAGAGCCTTTGCATTGAGGGCTATCTGAAAACGGCTGTGGCGCTGAAGTTGCCTGTGAATGTGGAGTTGGTGGCATGTGAAACCCGCATGTGGAGCATTCGTTTGTGTGGGATGCTCTACCAGGTTCATTCCTAGATAATGCATTCAAAAAGCACTAAGCATAGAGTGTGAAAACTGAGTTTCCTTGAGAGCTGCTTGGAAGCCTGATGGTGTGTGAAGTTAGTGAGCCAAATGGAGTTGTTCTCCCACAAGAACCACTCGGCTGATCCTTCTTCAATATGCCCTTCACCAACATGCAGTGTTTCCTTGATTGAATTAGCTCTCACACCAATATTTGCGTCTACAGCCTTTGCATTGAGGGCTATCTGAAAACGGCTGTGGCGCTGAAGTTGCCTGTGAATGTGGAGTTGGTGGCATGTGAAACCCGCATGTGGAGCATTCGTTTGTGTGGGATGCTCTACCAGGTTCATTTCAGTCCCTAGCCATACAAAGGGCACTAAGCATAGAGTGTGAAAACTGAGTTTCCTTGAGAGCTGCTTGGAAGCCTGACGGTGTGTGAAGTTAGTGAGCCAAATGGAGTTGTTCTCCCACAAGAACCACTCGGCTGATCCTTCTTCAATATGCCCTTCACCAACATGCAGTGTTTCCTTGATTGAATTAGCTCTCACACCAATATTTGCGTCTAGAGCCTTTGCATTGAGGGCTATCTGAAAACGGCTGTGGCGCTGAAGTTGCCTGTGAATGTGGAGTTGGTTTCATGTGAAATCCGCTTGTGGAGCATTCGTTTGTGTGGGATGCTCTACCAGGTTTATTTCAGTCCTAGCCATACAAAGGGCACTAAGCATAGAGTGTGAAAACTGAGTTTCCTTGAGAGCTGCTTGGAAGCCTGATGGTGTGTGAAGTTAGTGAGCCAAATGGAGTTGTTCTCCCACAAGAACCACTCGGCTGATCCTTCTTCAATATGCCCTTCACCAACATGCAGTGTTTCCTTGATTGAATTAGCTCTCACACCAATATTTGCGTCTAGAGCCTTTGCATTGAGGGCTATCTGAAAACGGCTGTGGCGCTGAAGTTGCCTGTGAATGTGGAGTTGGTGGCATGTGAGACCCGCATGTGGAGCATTCGTTTGTGTGGGATGCTCTACCAGGTTCATTCCTAGATAATGCATTCAAACGGCACTAAGCATAGAGTGTGAAAACTGAGTTTCCTTGAGAGCTGCTTGGAAGCCTGATGGTGTGTGAAGTTAGTGAGCCAAATGGAGTTGTTCTCCCACAAGAACCACTCGGCTAATCCTTCTTCAATATGCCCTTCACCAACATGCAGTGTTTCCTTGATTGAATTAGCTCTCACACCAATATTTGCGTCTAGAGCCTTTGCATTGAGGGCTATCTGAAAACGGCTGTGGCGCTGAAGTTGCCTGTGAATGTGGAGTTGGTGGCATGTGAAACCCGCATGTGGAGCATTCGTTTGTGTGGGATGCTCTACCAGGTTCATTTCAGTCCTAGCCATACAAAGGGCACTAAGCATAGAGTGTGAAAACTGAGTTTCCTTGAGAGCTGCTTGGAAGCCTGATGGTGTGTGAAGTTAGTGAGCCAAATGGAGTTGTTCTCCCACAAGAACCACTCGGCTGATCCTTCTTCAATATGCCCTTCACCAACATGCAGTGTTTCCTTGATTGAATTAGCTCTCACACCAATATTTGCATCTAGAGCCTTTGCATTGAGGGCTATCTGAAAACGGCTGTGGCGCTGAAGTTGCCTGTGAGTGTGGAGTTGGTGGCATGTGAAACCCGCATGTGGAGCATTCGTTTGTGTGGGATGCTCTACCAGGTTCATTCCTAGATAATGCACTCAAAGGGCACTAAGCATAGAGTGTGAAAACTGAGTTTCCTTGAGAGCTGCTTGGAAGCCTGATGGTGTGTGAAGTTAGTGAGCCAAATGGAGTTGTTCTCCCACAAGAACCACTCGGCTGATCCTTCTTCAGTATGCCCTTCACCAACATGCAGTGTTTCCTTGATTGAATTAGCTCTCACACCAATATTTGCGTCTAGAGCCTTTGCATTGAGGGCTATCTGAAAACGGCTGTGGCGCAGAAGTTGCCTGTGAATGTGGAGTTGGTGGCATGTGAAACCCGCATGTGGAGCATTCATTTGTGTGGGATGCTCTACCCGGTTCATTACTAGATAATGCACTCAAAGGGCACTAAGCATAGAGTGTGAAAACTGAGTTTCCTTGAGAGCTGCTTGGAAGCCTGATGGTTTGTGAAGTTAGTGAGCCAAATGGAGTTGTTCTCCCACAAGAACCACTCGGCTGATCCTTCTTCAATATGCCCTTCACCAACATGCAGTGTTTCCTTGATTGAATTAGCTCTCACACCAATATTTGCGTCTAGAGCCTTTGCATTGAGGGCTATCTGAAAACGGCTGTGGCGCTGAAGTTGCCTGTGAATGTGGAGTTGTTGGCATGTGAAACCCGCATGTGGAGCATTCGTTTGTGTGGGATGCTCTACCAGGTTCATTCCTAGATAATGCACTCAAAGGGCACTAAGCATAGAGTGTGAAAACTGAGTTTCCTTGAGAGCTGCTTGGAAGCCTGATGGTGTGTGAAGTTAGTGAGCCAAATGGAGTTGTTCTCCCACAAGAACCACTCGGCTGATCCTTCTTCAATATGCCCTTCACCAACATGCAGTGTTTCCTTGATTGAATTAGCTCTCACACCAATATTTGCGTCTAGAGCCTTTGCATTGAGGGCTATCTGAAAACGGCTGTGGCGCTGAAGTTGCCTGTGAGTGTGGAGTTGGTGGCATGTGAAACCCGCATGTGGAGCATTCGTTTGTGTGGGATGCTCTACCAGGTTCATTTCAGTCCTAGCCATACAAAGGGCACTAAGCATAGAGTGTGAAAACTGAGTTTCCTTGAGAGCTGCTTGGAAGCCTGATGGTGTGTGAAGTTACTGAGCCAAATGGAGTTGTTCTCCCACAAGAACCACTCGGCTGATCCTTCTTCAATATGCCCTTCACCAACATGCAGTGTTTCCTTGATTGAATTAGCTCTCACACCAATATTTGCGTCTAGAGCCTTTGCATTGAGGGCTATCTGAAAACGGCTGTGGCGCTGAAGTTGCCTGTGAATGTGGAGTTGGTGGCATGTGAAACCCGCATGTGGAGCATTCGTTTGTGTGGGATGCTCTACCAGGTTCATTCCTAGATAATGCATTCAAACGGCACTAAGCATAGAGTGTGAAAACTGAGTTTCCTTGAGAGCTGCTTGGAAGCCTGATGGTGTGTGAAGTTACTGAGCCAAATGGAGTTGTTCTCCCACAAGAACCACTCGGCTGATCCTTCTTCAATATGCCCTTCACCAACATGCAGTGTTTCCTTGATTGAATTAGCTCTCACACCAATATTTGCGTCTAGAGCCTTTGCATTGAGGGCTATCTGAAAACGGCTGTGGCGCTGAAGTTGCCTGTGAATGTGGAGTTGGTGGCATGTGAAACCCGCATGTGGAGCATTCGTTTGTGTGGGATGCTCTACCAGGTTCATTCCTAGATAATGCATTCAAAAAGCACTAAGCATAGAGTGTGAAAACTGAGTTTCCTTGAGAGCTGCTTGGAAGCCTGATGGTGTGTGAAGTTAGTGAGCCAAATGGAGTTGTTCTCCCACAAGAACCACTCGGCTGATCCTTCTTCAATATGCCCTTCACCAACATGCAGTGTTTCCTTGATTGAATTAGCTCTCACACCAATATTTGCGTCTACAGCCTTTGCATTGAGGGCTATCTGAAAACGGCTGTGGCGCTGAAGTTGCCTGTGAATGTGGAGTTGGTGGCATGTGAAACCCGCATGTGGAGCATTCGTTTGTGTGGGATGCTCTACCAGGTTCATTTCAGTCCTAGCCATACAAAGGGCACTAAGCATAGAGTGTGAAAACTGAGTTTCCTTGAGAGCTGCTTGGAAGCCTGACGGTGTGTGAAGTTAGTGAGCCAAATGGAGTTGTTCTCCCACAAGAACCACTCGGCTGATCCTTCTTCAATATGCCCTTCACCAACATGCAGTGTTTCCTTGATTGAATTAGCTCTCACACCAATATTTGCGTCTAGAGCCTTTGCATTGAGGGCTATCTGAAAACGGCTGTGGCGCTGAAGTTGCCTGTGAATGTGGAGTTGGTTTCATGTGAAATCCGCTTGTGGAGCATTCGTTTGTGTGGGATGCACTACCAGGTTTATTTCAGTCCTAGCCATACAAAGGGCACTAAGCATAGAGTGTGAAAACTGAGTTTCCTTGAGAGCTGCTTGGAAGCCTGATGGTGTGTGAAGTTAGTGAGCCAAATGGAGTTGTTCTCCCACAAGAACCACTCGGCTGATCCTTCTTCAATATGCACTTCACCAACATGCAGTGCTTCCTTGATTGAATTAGCTCTCACACCAATATTTGCGTCTAGAGCCTTTGCATTGAGGGCTATCTGAAAACGGCTGTGGCGCTGAAGTTGCCTGTGAATGTGGAGTTGGTGGCATGTGAAACCCGCATGTGGAGCATTCGTTTGTGAGGGATGCTCTACCA
>NW_026699692.1:0-36974 GCF_030435755.1 Ochotona princeps
TTTTGAGTGCCTAGGACTGAAATGAAGCCTGGTGAGCATCCCACACAAACGAATGCTCCACATGCGGGTTTCACATGCCAAAACTCCACATTCACAGGCAACTTCAGCGCCACAGCCGTTTGCAGATATCCCTCAATGCAAAGGCTCTACATGCAAATATTGATGTGAGAGCTAATTCAATCAAGGAAACACTGCATGTTGGTGAAGGCATATTGAAGAAGAATCAGTCGAGTGGTTCTTGTGGGAGAACAACTCCATTTGGCTCACTAACGTCACACACCATCAGGCTTCCAAGCAGCTCTCAAGGAAACTCAGTTTTCACACTCTATGCTTAGTGCCCTTTGAGTGCCTAGGATTAAAATGAAGCTTGGTGAGCATCCCACACAAACGAATGCTCCACATGCGAGTTTCAAATGCCACCAACTCCACATTCACAGGCAACTTCAGCTCCACAGCCGTTTTCAGATAGCCCTCAATGCAGAGGCTCTAGACGCAAATATTGGTGTGAGAGCTAATTCAATCAAGGAAACACTGCATGTTGGTGAAGGGCATATTGAAGAAGAATCAGCCGAGTGGTTCTTGTGGGAGAACAACTCCATTTGGCTCACTAACTTCACACACCATCAGGCTTCCAAGCAGCTCTCAAGGAAACTCAGTTTTCACACTCTATGCTTAGTGCCCTTTGAGTGCATTATCTAGGAGTGAACCTGGTAGAGCATCCCACACAAACGAATGCTCCACATGCGGGTTTCACATGCCACCAACTCCACATTCACAGGCAACTTCAGCGCCACAGCCGTTTTCAGATAGCCCTCAATGCAAAGGCTCTAGACGCAAATATTGGTGTGAGAGCTAATTCAATCAAGGAAACACTGCATGTTGGTGAAGGGCATATTGAAGAAGAATCAGCCGAGTGGTTCTTGTGGGAGTACAACTCCATTTGGCTCACTAACTTCACACACCATCAGGCTTCCAAGCAGCTCTCAAGGAATCTCAGTTTTCACACTCTATGCTTAGTGCCCTCTGAGTGCCTAGGACTGAAATGAAGCATCTTGAGCATCCCACACAAACGAATGCTACACATGCGGGTTTCACATGCCACCAACTCCACATTCACAGGCAACTTCAGCGCCAAAACCACTTTCAGATAGCCCTCAATGCAAAGGCTCTAGACGCAAATATTGGTGTGAGAGCTAATTCAATCAAGGAAACACTGCATGTTGGTGAAGGGCATATTGAAGAAGAATCAGCCGAGTGGTTCTTGTGGGAGAACAACTCCATTTGGCTCACTAACGTCACACACCATCAGGCTTCCAAGCAGCTCTCAAGGAAACTCAGTTTTCACACTCTATGCTTAGTGCCCTTTGAGTGCCTAGGACTGAAATGAAGCTTGGTGAGCATCCAACACAAACGAATGCTCCACATGCGGGTTTCACATGCCACCAACTCCACATTCACAGGCAACTTCAGCGCCACAGCCGTTTGCAGATATCCCACAATGCAAAGGCTCTACATGCAAATATTGGTGTGAGAGCTAATTCAATCAAGGAAACACTGCATGTTGGTGAAGGGCATATTGAAGAAGAATCAGCCGAGTGGTTCTTGTGGGAGAACAACTCCATTTGGCTCACTAACTTCACACACCGTCAGGCTTCCAAGCAGCTCTCAAGGAAACTCAGTTTTCACACTCTATGCTTAGTGCCCTTTGAGTGCATTATCTAGGAATGAACCTGGTAGAGCATCCCACACAAACGAATGCTCCACATGCGGGTTTCACATGCCACCAACTCCACATTCACAGGCAACTTCAGCGCCACAGCCGTTTTCAGATAGCCCTCAATGCAAAGGCTCTAGACGCAAATATTGGTGTGAGAGTTAATTCAATCAAGGAAACACTGCATGTTGGTGAAGGGCATATTGAAGAAGAATCAGCCGAGTGGTTCTTGTGGGAGAACAACTACATTTGGCTCACTAACTTCACACACCATCAGGCTTCCAAGCAGCTCTCAAGGAAACTCAGTTTTCACACTCTATGCTTAGTGCCCTTTGAGTGCCTAGGACTAAAATGAAGCTTGGTGAGCATCCCACACAAACGAATGCTCCACATGCGGGTTTCACATGCCACCAACTCCACATTCACAGGCAACTTCAGCTGCACAGCCGTTTTCAGATAGCCCTCAATGAAGAGGCTCTAGACGCAAATATTGGTGTCAGAGCTAATTCAATCAAGAAAACACTGCATGTTGGTGAAGGGCATATTGAAGAAGAATCAGCCAAGTGGTTCTTGTGGGAGAACAACTCCATTTGGCTCACTAACTTCACACACCATCAGGCTTCCAAGCAGCTCTCAAGGAAACTCAGTTTTTACACTCTATGCTTAGTGCACTTTGAGTGCATTATCTAGGAATGAACCTGGTAGAGCATCCCACACAAACGAATGCTCCACATGCGGGTTTCACATGCCACCAACTCCACATTCACAGGCAACTTCAGCGCCAAAACCACTTTTAGATAGCCCTCAATGCAAAGGCTCTAGACGCAAATATTGGTGTGAGAGCTAATTCAATCAAGGAAACACTGCATGTTGGTGAAGGGCATATTGAAGAAGAATCAGCCGAGTGGTGCTTGTGGGAGAACAACTCCATTTGGATCACTAACGTCACACACCATCAGGCTTCCAAGCAGCTCTCAAGGAAACTCAGTTTTCACACTCTATGCTTAGTGCCCTTTGAGTGCCTAGGACTGAAATGAAGCCTGGTGAGCATCCCACACAAACGAATGCTCCACATGCGGGTTTCACATGCCACCAACTCCACATTCACAGGCAACTTCAGCGCCACAGCCGTTTGCAGATATCCCTCAATGCAAAGGCTCTACATGCAAATATTGATGTGAGAGCTAATTCAATCAAGGAAACACTGCATGTTGGTGAAGGGCATATTGAAGAAGAATCAGTCGAGTGGTTCTTGTGGGAGAACAACTCCATTTGGCTCACTAACGTCACACACCATCAGGCTTCCAAGCAGCTCTCAAGGAAACTCAGTTTTCACACTCTATGCTTAATGCCATTTGATTGCCTAGGACTAAAATGAAGCTTGGTGAGCATCCCACACAAACGAATGCTCCACATGCGGGTTTCACATGCCACCAACTCCACATTCACAGGCAACTTCAGCTCCACAGCCGTTTTCAGATAGACCTCAATGCAGAGGCTCTAGACGCAAATATTGGTGTGAGAGCTAATTCAATCAAGGAAACACTGCATGTTGGTGAAGGGCATATTGAAGAAGAATCAGTCGAGTGGTTCTTGTGGGAGAACAACACCATTTGGCTCACTAACTTCACACACCATCAGGCTTCCAAGCAGCTCTCAAGAAACTCAGTTTTCACACTCTATGCTTAGTGCCCTTTGAGTGCATTATCTAGGAATGAACCTGGTAGAGCATCCACACAAACGAATGCTCCACATGCGGGTTTCACATGCCACCAACTCCACATTCACAGGCAACTTCAGCGCCAAAGCCACTTTCAGATAGCCCTCAATGCAAAGGCTCTAGACGCAAATATTGGTGTGAGAGCTAATTCAATCAAGGAAACACTGCATGTTGGTGAAGGGCATATTGAAGAAGAATCAGCCGAGTGGTTCTTGTGGGAGAACAACTCCATTTGGCTCACTAACTTCACACACCATCAGGCTTCCAAGCAGCTCTCAAGGAAACTCAGTTTTCACACTCTATGCTTAGTGCCCTTTGAGTGCCTAGGACTGAAATGAAGCTTGGTGAGCATCCCACACAAACGAATGCTCCACATGCGGGTTTCACATGCCACCAACTCCACATTCACAGGCAACTTCAGAGCCAAAACCACTTTCAGATAGCCCTCAATGCAAAGGCTCTAGACGCAAATATTGGTGTGAGAGCTAATTCATCAAGGAAACACTGCATGTTGGTGAAGGGCATATTGAAGAAGAATCAGCCGCGTGGTTCTTGTGGGAGAACAACTCCGTTTGGCTCACTAACGTCACACACCATCAGGCTTCCAAGCAGCTCTCAAGGAAACTCAGTTTTCACACTCTATGCTTAGTGCCCTCTGAGTGCATTATCTAGGAATGAACCTGGTAGAGCATCCCACACAAACGAATGCTCCACATGCGGGTTTCACATGCCACCAACTCCACATTCACAGACAACTTCAGCGCCACAGCCGTTTTCAGATAGCCCTCAATGCAAAGGCTCTAGGTGCAAATATTGGTGTGAGAGCTAATTCAATCAAGGAAACACTGCATGTTGGTGAAGGGCATATTGAAGAAGAATCAGCCGAGTGGTTCTTGTGGGAGAACAACTCCATTTGGCTCACTAACGTCACACACCGTCAGGCTTCCAAGCAGCTCTCAAGGAAACTCAGTTTTCACACTCTATGCTTAGTGCCCTTTGAGTGCATTATCTAGGAATGAACCTGGTAGAGCATCCCACACAAACGAATGCTCCACATGCGGGTTTCACATGCCACCAACTCCACATTCACAGGCAACTTCAGCGCCACAGCCGTTTTCAGATAGCCCTCAATGCAAAGGCTCTAGACGCAAATATTGGTGTCAGAGCTAATTCAATCAAGAAAACACTGCATGTTGGTGAAGGGCATATTGAAGAAGAATCAGCCAAGTGGTTCTTGTGGGAGAGCAACACCATTTGGCTCACTAACTTCACACACCATCAGGCTTCCAAGCAGCTCTCAAGGAAACTCAGTTTTTACACTCTATGCTTAGTGCCCTTTGAGTGCATTATCTAGGAATGAACCTGGTAGAGCATCCCACACAAACGAATGCTCCACATGCGGGTTTCACATGCCACCAACTCCACATTCACAGGCAACTTCAGATCCAAAACCACTTTCAGATAGCCCTCAATGCAAAGGCTCTAGACGCAAATATTGGTGTGAGAGCTAATTCAATCAAGGAAACACTGCATGTTGGTGAAGGGCATATTGAAGAAGAATCAGCCGAGTGGTTCTTGTGGGAGAACAACTCCATTTGGCTCACTAACTTCACACACCATCAGGCTTCCAAGCAGCTCTCAAGGAATCTCAGTTTTCACACTCTGTGCTTAGTGCCCACTGAGTGCCTAGGACTGAAATTAAGCATCTTGAGCATCCCACACAAACGAATGCTACACATGCGGGTTTCACATGCCACCAACTCCACATTCACAGGCAACTTCAGCGCCAAAACCACTTTCAGATAGCCCTCAATGCAAAGGCTCTAGACGCAAATATTGGTGTGAGAGCTAATTCAATCAAGGAAACACTGCATGTTGGTGAAGGGCATATTGAAGAAGAATCAGCCGAGTGGTTCTTGTGGGAGAACAACTCCATTTGGCTCACTAACTTCACACACCATCAGGCTTCCAAGCAGCTCTCAAGGAAACTCAGTTTTCACACTCTATGCTTAGTGCCCTTTGAGTGCCTAGGACTGAAATGAAGCTTGGTGAGCATCCCACACAAACGAATGCTCCACATGCGGGTTTCACATGCCACCAACTCCACATTCACAGGCAACTTCAGCGCCACAGCCGTTTTCAGATAGAACTCAATGCAAAGGCTCTAGACGCAAATATTGGTGTGAGAGCTAATTCAATCAAGGAAACACTGCATGTTGGTGAAGGGCATATTGAAGAAGAATCAGCCGAGTGGTTCTTGTGGGAGAACAACTCCATTTGGCTCACTAACTTCACACACCATCAGGCTGCCAAGCAGCTCTCAAGGAAACTCAGTTTTCACACTCTATGCTTAGTGCCCTTTGAGTGCATTATCTAGGAATGAACCTGGTAGAGCATCCCACACAAACGAATGCTCCACATGCGGGTTTCACATGCCACCATCTCCACATTCACAGGCAACTTCAGCGCCACAGCCGTTTGCAGATAGCCCTCAATGCAAAGGCTCTAGTCGCAAATATTGGTGTGAGAGCTAATTCATCAAGGAAACACTGCATGTTGGTGAAGGGCATATTGAAGAAGAATCAGCCGAGTGGTTCTTGTGGGAGAACAACTCCATTTGGCTCACTAACGTCACACACAATCAGGTTTCCAAGCAGCTCTCAAGGAAACTCAGTTTTCACACTCTATGCTTAGTGCCCTTTGAGTGTCTAGGACTGAAATGAAGCTTGGTGAGCATCCCACACAAACGAATACTCCACATGCGGGTTTCACATGCCACCAACTCCACATTCACAGGCAACTTCAGCGCCACAGCCGTTTTCAGATAGCCCTCAATGCAAAGGCTCTAGACGCAAATATTGGTGTGAGAGCTCATTCAATCAAGGAAACACTGCATGTTGGTGAAGGGCATATTGAAGAAGAATCAGCCGAGTGGTTCTTGTGGGAGAACAACACCATTTGGCTCACTAACTTCACACACCATCAGGCTTCCAAGCAGCTCTCAAGGAAACTCAGTTTTCACACTCTATGCTTAGTGCCCTTTGAGTGCATTATCTAGGAATGAACCTGGTAGAGCATCCACACAAACGAATGCTCCACATGCGGGTTTCACATGCCACCAACTCCACATTCACAGGAAACTTCAGCGCCACAGCCGTTTTCAGATAGCCCTCAATGCAAAGGCTCTAGACGCAAATATTGGTGTGAGAGCTAATTCAATCAAGGAAACACTGCATGTTGGTGAAGGGCATATTGAAGAAGAATCAGCCGAGTGGTTCTTGTGGGAGAACAACACCATTTGGCTCACTAACTTCACACACCATCAGGCTTCCAAGCAGCTCTCAAGGAATCTCAGTTTTCACACTCTGTGCTTAGTGCCCTCTGAGTGCCTAGGACTGAAATTAAGCATCTTGAGCATCCCACACAAACGAATGCTACACATGCGGGTTTCACATGCCACCAACTCCACATTCACAGGCAACTTCAGCGCCAAAACCACTTTCAGATAGCCCTCAATGCAAAGGCTCTAGACGCAAATATTGGTGTGAGAGCTAATTCAATCAAGGAAACACTGCATGTTGGTGAAGGGCATATTGAAGAAGAATCAGCCGAGTGGTTCTTGTGGGAGAACAACACCATTTGGCTCACTAACTTCACACACCATCATGCTTCCAAGCAGCTCTCAAGGAAACTCAGTTTTCACACTCTATGCTTAGTGCCCTTTGAGTGCATTATCTAGGAATGAACCTGGTAGAGCATCCCACACAAACGAATGCTCCACATGCGGGTTTCACATGCCACCAACTCCACATTCACAGGCAACTTCAGCGCCACAGCCGTTTTCAGATAGCCCTCAATGCAAAGGCTCTAGACGCAAATATTGGTGTGAGAGCTAATTCAATCAAGGAAACACTGCATGTTGGTGAAGGGCATATTGAAGAAGAATCAGCCGAGTGGTTCTTGTGGGAGAACAACACCATTTGGCTCACTAACGTCACACACCATCAGGCTTCCAAGCAGCTCTCAAGGAAACTCAGTTTTCACACTCTATGCTTAGTGCCCTTTGAGTGCCTAGGACTAAAATGAAGCTTGGTGAGCATCCCACACAAACGAATGCTCCACATGCGGGTTTCACATGCCACCAACTCCACATTCACAGGCAACTTCAGCGCCACAGCCGTTTTCAGATAGCCCTCAATGCAAAGGCTCTAGACGCAAATATTGGTGTGAGAGCTAATTCAATCAAGGAAACACTGCATGTTGGTGAAGGGCATATTGAAGAAGAATCAGCCGAGTGGTTCTTGTGGGAGAACAACTCCATTTGGCTCACTAACTTCACACACCATCAGGCTTCCAAGCAGCTCTCAAGGAAACTCAGTTTTCACACTCTATGCTTAGTGCCCTTTGAGTGCATTATCTAGGAATGAACCTGGTAGAGCATCCCACACAAACGAATGCTCCACATGCGGGTTTCACATGCCACCAACTCCACATTCACAGGCAACTTCAGCGCCACAGCCGTTTTCAGATAGCCCTCAATGCAAAGGCTCTAGACGCAAATATTGGTGTGAGAGCTCATTCAATCAAGGAAACACTGCATGTTGGTGAAGGGCATATTGAAGAAGAATCAGCCGAGTGGTTCTTGTGGGAGAACAACACCATTTGGCTCACTAACTTCACACACCATCAGGCTTCCAAGCAGCTCTCAAGGAAACTCAGTTTTCACACTCTATGCTTAGTGCCCTTTGAGTGCATTATCTAGGAATGACCTGGTAGAGCATCCCACACAAACGAATGCTCCACATGCGGGTTTCACATGCCACCAACTCCACATTCACAGGCAACTTCAGCGCCACAGCCGTTTTCAGATAGCCCTCAATGCAAAGGCTCTAGATGCAAATATTGGTGTGAGAGTTAATTCAATCAAGGAAACACTGCATGTTGGTGAAGGGCATATTGAAGAAGAATCAGCCGAGTGGTTCTTGTGGGAGAACAACACCATTTGGCTCACTAACTTCACACACCATCAGGCTTCCAAGCAGCTCTCAAGGAAACTCAGTTTTCACACTCTATGCTTAGTGCCCTTTGAGTGCATTATCTAGGAATGAACCTGGTAGAGCATCCCACACAAACGAATGCTCCACATGCGGGTTTCACATGCCACCAACTCCACATTCACAGACAACTTCAGCGCCACAGCCGTTTTCAGATAGCCCTCAATGCAAAGGCTCTAGACGCAAATATTGGTGTGAGAGCTAATTCAATCAAGGAAACACTGCATGTTGGTGAAGGGCATATTGAAGAAGAATCAGCCGAGTGGTTCTTGTGGGAGAACAACTCCATTTGGCTCACTAACGTCACACAAAATCAGGTTTCCAAGCAGCTCTCAAGGAAACTCAGTTTTCACACTCTATGCTTAGTGCCCTTTGAGTGCCTAGGACTGAAATGAAGCTTGGTGAGCATCCCACACAAACGAATACTCCACATGCGGGTTTCACATGCCACCAACTCCACATTCACAGGCAACTTCAGCGCCACAGCCGTTTTCAGATAGCCCTCAATGCAAAGGCTCTAGACGCAAATATTGATGTGAGAGCTCATTCAATCAAGGAAACACTGCATGTTGGTGAAGGGCATATTGAAGAAGAATCAGCCGAGTGGTTCTTGTGGGAGAACAACACCATTTGGCTCACTAACTTCACACACCATCAGGCTTCCAAGCAGCTCTCAAGGAAACTCAGTTTTCACACTCTATGCTTAGTGCCCTTTGAGTGCATTATCTAGGAATGAACCTGGTAGAGCATCCCACACAAACGAATGCTCCACATGCGGGTTTCACATGCCACCAACTCCACATTCACAGGCAACTTCAGCGCCAAAACCACTTTCAGATAGCCCTCAATGCAAAGGCTCTAGACACAAATATTGGTGTGAGAGCTAATTCAATCAAGGAAACACTGCATGTTGGTGAAGGGCATATTGAAGAAGAATCAGCCGAGTGGTTCTTGTGGGAGAACAACTCCATTTGGCTCACTAACTTCACACACCATCAGGCTTCCAAGCAGCTCTCAAGGAAACTCAGTTTTCACACTCTATGCTTAGTGCCCTTTGAGTGCATTACCTAGGAATGAACCTGGTAGAGCATCCCACACAAACGAATGCTACACATGCGGGTTTCACATGCCACCAACTCCACATTCACAGGCAACTTCAGCGCCAAAACCACTTTCAGATAGCCCTCAATGCAAAGGCTCTAGACGCAAATATTGGTGTGAGAGCTAATTCAATCAAGGAAACACTGCATGTTGGTGAAGGGCATATTGAAGAAGAATCAGCCGAGTGGTTCTTGTGGGAGAACAACACCATTTGGCTCACTAACTTCACACACCATCAGGCTTCCAAGCAGCTCTCAAGGAAACTCAGTTTTCACACTCTATGCTTAGTGCCCTTTGAGTGCATTATCTAGGAATGAACCTGGTAGAGCATCCCACACAAACGAATGCTCCACATGCGGGTTTCACATGCCACCAACTCCACATTCACAGGCAACTTCAGCGCCACAGCCGTTTTCAGATAGCCCTCAATGCAAAGGTTCTAGACGCAAATATTGGTGTGAGAGCTAATTCAATCAAGGAAACACTGCATGTTGGTGAAGGGCATATTGAAGAAGAATCAGCCGAGTGGTTCTTGTGGGAGAACAACACCATTTGGCTCACTAACGTCACACACCATCAGGCTTCCAAGCAGCTCTCAAGGAAACTCAGTTTTCACACTCTATGCTTAGTGCCCTTTGAGTGCCTAGGACTAAAATGAAGCTTGGTGAGCATCCCACACAAACGAATGCTCCACATGCGGGTTTCAAATGCCACCAACTCCACATTCACAGGCAACTTCAGCTCCACAGCCGTTTTCAGATAGCCCTCAATGCAGAGGCTCTAGACGCAAATATTGGTGTGAGAGCTAATTCAATCAAGGAAACACTGCATGTTGGTGAAGGGCATATTGAAGAAGAATCAGCCGAGTGGTTCTTGTGGGAGAACAACTCCATTTGGCTCACTAACTTCACACACCATCAGGCTTCCAAGCAGCTCTCAAGGAAACTCAGTTTTCACACTCTATGCTTAGTGCCCTTTGAGTGCATTATCTAGCAATGAACCTGGTAGAGCATCCCACACAAACGAATGCTCCACATGCGGGTTTCACATGCCACCAACTCCACATTCACAGGCAACTTCAGCACCACAGACGTTTGCAGATAGCCCTCAATGCAAAGGCTCTAGACGCAAATATTGGTGTGAGAGCTAATTCAATCAAGGAAACACTGCATGTTGGTGAAGGGCATATTGAAGAAGAATCAGCCGAGTGGTTCTTGTGGGAGAACAACACCATTTGGCTCACTAACTTCACACACCATCAGGCTTCCAAGCAGCTCTCAAGGAAACTCAGTTTTCACACTCTATGCTTAGTGCCCTTTGAGTGCATTATCTAGGAATGAACCTGGTAGAGCATCCCACACAAACGAATGCTCCACATGCGGGTTTCACATGCCACCAACTCCACATTCACAGGCAACTTCAGCGCCAAAACCACTTTCAGATAGCCCTCAATGCAAAGGTTCTAGACGCAAATATTGGTGTGAGAGCTAATTCAATCAAGGAAACACTGCATGTTGGTGAAGGGCATATTGAAGAAGAATCAGCCGAGTGGTTCTTGTGGGAGAACAACACCATTTGGCTCACTCACGTCACACACCATCAGGCTTCCAAGCATCTCTCAAGGAAACTCAGTTTTCACACTCTATGCTTAGTGCCCTTTGAGTGCCTAGGACTAAAATGAAGCTTGGTGAGCATCCCACACAAACGAATGCTCCACATGCGGGTTTCAAATGCCACCAACTCCACATTCACAGGCAACTTCAGCTCCACAGCCGTTTTCAGATAGCCCTCAATGCAGAGGCTCTAGACGCAAATATTGGTGTGAGAGCTAATTCAATCAAGGAAACACTGCATGTTGGTGAAGGGCATATTGAAGAAGAATCAGCCGAGTGGTTCTTGTGGGAGAACAACTCCATTTGGCTCACTAACTTCACACACCATCAGGCTTCCAAGCAGCTCTCAAGGAAACTCAGTTTTCACACTCTATGCTTAGTGCCCTTTGAGTGCATTATCTAGCAATGAACCTGGTAGAGCATCCCACACAAACGAATGCTCCACATGCGGGTTTCACATGCCACCAACTCCACATTCACAGGCAACTTCAGCGCCACAGCCGTTTTCAGATAGCCCTCAATGCAAAGGCTCTAGACGCAAATATTGGTGTGAGAGCTAATTCAATCAAGGAAACACTGCATGTTGGTGAAGGGCATATTGAAGAAGAATCAGCCGAGTGGTTCTTGTGGGAGAACAACTCCATTTGGCTCACTAACTTCACACACCATCAGGCTTCCAAGCAGCTCTCAAGGAAAGTCAGTTTTCACACTCTATGCTTAGTGCCCTTTGAGTGCATTATCTAGGAATGAACCTGGTAGAGCATCCCACACAAACGAATGCTCCACATGCGGGTTTCACATGCCACCAACTCCACATTCACAGGCAACTTCAGCTCCACAGCCATTTTCAGATAGCCCTCAATGCAAAGGCTCTAGACGCAAATATTGGTGTGAGAGCTAATTCATCAAGGAAACACTGCATGTTGGTGAAGGGCATATTGAAGAAGAATCAGCCGAGTGGTTCTTGTGGGAGAACAACTCCATTTGGCTCACTAACGTCACACAAAATCAGGTTTCCAAGCAGCTCTCAAGGAAACTCAATTTTCACACTCTATGCTTAGTGCCCTTTGAGTGCCTAGGACTGAAATGAAGCTTGGTGAGCATCCCACACAAACGAATACTCCACATGCGGGTTTCACATGCCACCAACTCCACATTCACAGGCAACTTCAGCGCCAAAACCACTTTCAGATAGCCCTCAATGCAAAGGCTCTAGACGCAAATATTGGTGTGAGAGCTAATTCAATCAAGGAAACACTGCATGTTGGTGAAGGGCATATTGAAGAAGAATCAGCCGAGTGGTTCTTGTGGGAGAACAACTCCATTTGGCTCACTAACTTCACACACCATCAGGCTTCCAAGCAGCTCTCAAGGAAACTCAGTTTTCACACTCTATGCTTAGTGCCCTTTGAGTGCATTATCTAGGAATGAACCTGGTAGAGCATCCCACACAAACGAATGCTCCACATGCGGGTTTCACATGCCACCAACTCCACATTCACAGGCAACTTCAGCGCCACAGCCGTTTTCAGCTAGCCCTCAATGCAAAGGCTCTAGACGCAAATATTGGTGTGAGAGCTAATTCAATCAAGGAAACACTGCATGTTGGTGAAGGGCATATTGAAGAAGAATCAGCCGAGTGGTTCTTGTGGGAGAACAACACCATTTGGCTCACTAACTTCACACACCATCAGGCTTCCAAGCAGCTCTCAAGGAAACTCAGTTTTCACACTCTATGCTTAGTGCCCTTTGAGTGCATTATCTAGGAATGAACCTGGTAGAGCATCCCACACAAACGAATGCTCCACATGCGGGTTTCACATGCCACCAACTCCACATTCACAGGCAACTTCAGCGCCACAGCCGTTTTCAGATAGCCCTCAATGCAAAGGCTCTAGACGCAAATATTGGTGTGAGAGCTAATTCAATCAAGGAAACACTGCATGTTGGTGAAGGGCATATTGAAGAAGAATCAGCCGAGTGGTTCTTGTGGGAGAACAACTCCATTTGGCTCACTAACTTCACACACCATCAGGCTTCCAAGCAGCTCTCAAGGAAACTCAGTTTTCACACTCTATGCTTAGTGCCCTTTGAGTGCATTATCTAGGAATGAACCTGGTAGAGCATCCCACACAAACGAATGCTCCACATGCGGGTTTCACATGCCACCAACTCCACATTCACAGACAACTTCAGCGCCACAGCCGTTTTCAGATAGCCCTCAATGCAAAGGCTCTAGACGCAAATATTGGTGTGAGAGCTAATTCAATCAAGGAAACACTGCATGTTGGTGAAGGGCATATTGAAGAAGAATCAGCCGAGTGGTTCTTGTGGGAGAACAACTCCATTTGGCTCACTAACGTCACACACCATCAGGCTTCCAAGCAGCTCTCAAGGAAACTCAGTTTTCACACTCTATGCTTAGTGCCCTTTGAGTGCATTATCTAGGAATGAACCTGGTAGAGCATCCCACACAAACGAATGCTCCACATGCGGGTTTCAAATGCCACCAACTCCACATTCACAGGCAACTTCAGCTCCACAGCCGTTTTCAGATAGCCCTCAATGCAGAGGCTCTAGACGCAAATATTGGTGTCAGAGCTAATTCAATCAAGGAAACACTGCATGTTGGTGAAGGGCATATTGAAGAAGAATCAGCCGAGTGGTTCTTGTGGGAGAACAACTCCATTTGGCTCACTAACTTCACACACCATCAGGCTTCCAAGCAGCTCTCAAGGAAACTCAGTTTTCACACTCTATGCTTAGTGCCCTTTGAGTGCATTATCTAGGAATGAACCTGGTAGAGCATCCCACACAAACGAATTCTCCACATGCGGGTTTCACATGCCACCAACTCCACATTCACAGGCAACTTCAGCGCCACAGCCGTTTTCAGCTATCCCTCAATGCAAAGGCTCTAGACGCAAATATTGGTGTGAGAGCTAATTCAATCAAGGAAACACTGCATGTTGGTGAAGGGCATATTGAAGAAGAATCAGCCGAGTGGTTCTTGTGGGAGAACAACACCATTTGGCTCACTAACTTCACACACCATCAGGCTTCCAAGCAGCTCTCAAGGAAACTCAGTTTTTACACTCTATGCTTAGTGCCCTTTGAGTGCATTATCTAGGAATGAACCTGGTAGAGCATCCCACACAAACGAATGCTCCACATGCGGGTTTCACATGCCACCAACTCCACATTCACAGGCAACTTCAGCGCCACAGCCGTTTTCAGATAGCCCTCAATGCAAAGGCTCTAGACGCAAATATTGGTGTGAGAGCTAATTCAATCAAGGAAACACTGCATGTTGGTGAAGGGCATATTGAAGAAGAATCAGCCGAGTGGTTCTTGTGGGAGAACAACTCCATTTGGCTCACTAACTTCACACACCATCAGGCTTCCAAGCAGCTCTCAAGGAATCTCAGTTTTCACACTCTGTGCTTAGTGCCCTCTGAGTGCCTAGGACTGAAATTAAGCATCTTGAGCATCCCACACAAACGAATGCTCCACATGCGGGTTTCACATGCCACCAACTCCACATTCACAGGCAACTTCAGCGCCAAAACCACTTTCAGATAGCCCTCAATGCAAAGGCTCTAGACGCAAATATTGGTGTGAGAGCTAATTCAATCAAGGAAACACTGCATGTTGGTGAAGGGCATATTGAAGAAGAATCAGCCGAGTGGTTCTTGTGGGAGATCAACTCCATTTGGCTCACTAACTTCACACACCATCAGGCTTCCAAGCAGCTCTCAAGGAAACTCAGTTTTCACACTCTATGCTTAGTGCCCTTTGAGTACCGAGGACTGAAATGAAGCTTGGTGAGCATCCCACACAAACGAATGCTCCACATGCGGGTTTCACATGCCACCAACTCCACATTCACAGGCAACTTCAGCGCCACAGACGTTTGCAGATAGCCCTCAATGCAAAGGCTCTAGACGCAAATATTGCTGTGAGAGCTAATTCAATCAAGGAAACACTGCATGTTGGTGAAGGGCATATTGAAGAAGAATCAGCCGAGTGGTTCTTGTGGGAGAACAACTCCATTTGGCTCACTAACTTCACACACCATCAGGCTTCCAAGCAGCTCTCAAGGAAACTCAGTTTTCACACTCTATGCTTAGTGCCCTTTGAGTGCATTATCTAGGAATGAACCTGGTAGAGCATCCCACACAAACGAATGCTCCACATGCGGGTTTCACATGCCACCATCTCCACATTCACAGGCAACTTCAGCACCACAGCCGTTTGCAGATAGCCCTCAATGCAAAGGCTCTAGACGCAAATATTGGTGTGAGAGCTAATTCATCAAGGAAACACTGCATGTTGGTGAAGGGCATATTGAAGAAGAATCAGCCGAGTGGTTCTTGTGGGAGAACAACTCCATTTGGCTCACTAACGTCACACACAATCAGGTTTCCAAGCAGCTCTCAAGGAAACTCAGTTTTCACACTCTATGCTTAGTGCCCTTTGAGTGCATAGGACTGAAATGAAGCTTGGTGAGCATCCCACACAAACGAATACTCCACATGCGGGTTTCACATGCCACCAACTCCACATTCACAGGCAACTTCAGCGCCACAGCCGTTTTCAGATAGCCCTCAATGCAAAGGCTCTAGACGCAAATATTGATGTGAGAGCTCATTCAATCAAGGAAACACTGCATGTTGGTGAAGGGCATATTGAAGAAGAATCAGCCGAGTGGTTCTTGTGGGAGAACAACACCATTTGGCTCACTAACTTCACACACCATCAGGCTTCCAAGCAGCTCTCAAGGAAACTCAGTTTTCACACTCTATGCTTAGTGCCCTTTGAGTGCATTATCTAGGAATGAACCTGGTAGAGCATCCCACACAAACGAATGCTCCACATGCGGGTTTCACATGCCACCAACTCCACATTCACAGGCAACTTCAGCGCCAAAACCACTTTCAGATAGCCCTCAATGCAAAGGCTCTAGACGCAAATATTGGTGTGAGAGCTAATTCAATCAAGGAAACACTGCATGTTGGTGAAGGGCATATTGAAGAAGAATCAGCCGAGTGGTTCTTGTGGGAGAACAACTCCATTTGGCTCACTAACTTCACACACCATCAGGCTTCCAAGCAGCTCTCAAGGAAACTCAGTTTTCACACTCTATGCTTAGTGCCCTTTGAGTGCATTATCTAGGAATGAACCTGGTAGAGCATCCCACACAAACGAATGCTCCACATGCGGGTTTCACATGCCACCAACTCCACATTCACAGGCAACTTCAGCGCCAAAACCACTTTCAGATAGCCCTCAATGCAAAGGCTCTAGACGCAAATATTGGTGTGAGAGCTAATTCAATCAAGGAAACACTGCATGTTGGTGAAGGGCATATTGAAGAAGAATCAGCCGAGTGGTTCTTGTGGGAGAACAACTCCATTTGGCTCACTAACTTCACACACCATCAGGCTTCCAAGCAGCTCTCAAGGAAACTCAGTTTTCACACTCTATGCTTAGTGCCCTTTGAGTGCATTATCTAGGAATGAACCTGGTAGAGCATCCCACACAAACGAATGCTCCACATGCGGGTTTCACATGCCACCAACTCCACATTCACAGGCAACTTCAGCGCCACAGACGTTTGCAGATAGCCCTCAATGCAAAGGCTCTAGACGCAAATATTGCTGTCAGAGCTAATTCAATCAAGGAAACACTGCATGTTGGTGAAGGGCATATTGAAGAAGAATCAGCCGAGTGGTTCTTGTGGGAGAACAACACCATTTGGCTCACTAACGTCACACACCATCAGGCTTCCAAGCAGCTCTCAAGGAAACTCAGTTTTCACACTCTATGCTTAGTGCCCTTTGAGTGCATTATCTAGGAATGAACCTGGTAGAGCATCCCACACAAACGAATGCTCCACATGCGGGTTTCACATGCCACCAACTCCACATTCACAGACAACTTCAGCGCCACAGCCGTTTTCAGATAGCCCTCAATGCAGAGGCTCTAGACGCAAATATTGGTGTGAGAGCTAATTCAATCAAGGAAACACTGCATGTTGGTGAAGGGCATATTGAAGAAGAATCAGCCGAGTGGTTCTTGTGGGAGAACAACTCCATTTGGCTCACTACCTTCACACACCATCAGGCTTCCAAGCAGCTCTCAAGGAAACTCAGTTTTCACACTCTATGCTTAGTGCCCTTTGAGTGCCTAGGACTGAAATGAAGCTTGGTGAGCATCCCACACAAACGAATGCTCCACATGCGGGTTTCACATGCCACCAACTCCACATTCACAGGCAACTTCAGCGCCACAGCCGTTTTCAGATAGCCCTCAATGCAAAGGCTCTAGACGCAAATATTGGTGTGAGAGCTAATTCAATCAAGGAAACACTGCATGTTGGTGAAGGGCATATTGAAGAAGAATCAGCCGAGTGGTTCTTGTGGGAGAACAACTCCATTTGGCTCACTAACTTCACACACCATCAGGCTGCCAAGCAGCTCTCAAGGAAACTCAGTTTTCACACTCTATGCTTAGTGCCCTTTGAGTGCATTATCTAGGAATGAACCTGGTAGAGCATCCCACACAAACGAATGCTCCACATGCGGGTTTCACATGCCACCAACTCCACATTCACAGGCAACTTCAGCTCCACAGCCATTTTCAGATAGCCCTCAATGCAAAGGCTCTAGACGCAAATATTGGTGTGAGAGCTAATTCAATCAAGGAAACACTGCATGTTGGTGAAGGGCATATTGAAGAAGAATCAGCCGAGTGGTTCTTGTGGGAGAACAACACCATTTGGCTCACTAACTTCACACACCATCAGGCTTCCAAGCAGCTCTCAAGGAAACTCAGTTTTCACACTCTATGCTTAGTGCCCTTTGAGTGCATTATCTAGGAATGAACCTGGTAGAGCATCCCACACAAACGAATGCTCCACATGCGGGTTTCACATGCCACCAACTCCACATTCACAGGCAACTTCAGCGCCAAAGCCACTTTCAGATAGCCCTCAATGCAAAGGCTCTAGACGCAAATATTGGTGTGAGAGCTAATTCAATCAAGGAAACACTGCATGTTGGTGAAGGGCATATTGAAGAAGAATCAGCCGAGTGGTTCTTGTGGGAGAACAACTCCATTTGGCTCACTAACTTCACACACCATCAGGCTTCCAAGCAGCTCTCAAGGAAACTCAGTTTTCACACTCTATGCTTAGTGCCCTTTGAGTGCATTATCTAGGAATGAACCTGGTAGAGCATCCCACACAAACGAATGCTCCACATGCGGGTTTCACATGCCACCAACTCCACATTCACAGGCAACTTCAGCGCCACAGACGTTTTCAGATAGCCCTCAATGCAAAGGCTCTAGACGCAAATATTGGTGTGAGAGCTAATTCAATCAAGGAAACACTGCATGTTGGTGAAGGGCATATTGAAGAAGAATCAGCCGAGTGGTTCTTGTGGGAGAACAACTCCATTTGGCTCACTAACTTCACACACCATCAGGCTTCCAAGCAGCTCTCAAGGAAACTCAGTTTTGACACTCTATGCTTAGTGCCCTTTGAGTGCATTATCTAGGAATGAACCTGGTAGAGCATCCCACACAAACGAATGCTCCACATGCGGGTTTCACATGCCACCAACTCCACATTCACAGGCAACTTCAGCGCCAAAACCACTTTCAGATAGCCCTCAATGCAAAGGCTCTAGACGCAAATATTGGTGTGAGAGCTAATTCAATCAAGGAAACACTGCATGTTGGTGAAGGGCATATTGAAGAAGAATCAGCCGAGTGGTTCTTGTGGGAGAACAACTCCATTTGGCTCACTAACTTCACACACCATCAGGCTTCCAAGCAGCTCTCAAGGAAACTCAGTTTTCACACTCTATGCTTAGTGCCCTTTGAGTGCATTATCTAGGAATGAACCTGGGAGAGCATCCCACACAAACGAATGCTCCACATGCGGGTTTCACATGTCACCAACTCCACATTCACAGGCAACTTCAGCGCCACAGACGTTTGCAGATAGCCCTCAATGCAAAGGCTCTAGACGCAAATATTGGTGTGAGAGCTAATTCAATCAAGGAAACACTGCATGTTGGTGAAGGGCATATTGAAGAAGAATCAGCCGAGTGGTTCTTGTGGGAGAACAACACCATTTGGCTCACTAACTTCACACACCATCAGGCTTCCAAGCAGCACTCAAGGAAACTCAGTTTTCACACTCTATGCTTAGTGCCCTTTGAGTGCATTATCTAGGAATGAACCTGGTAGAGCATCCCACACAAACAAATGCTCCACATGCGGGTTTCACATGCCACCAACTCCACATTCACAGGCAACTTCAGCGCCAGAGCCGTTTTCACATAGCCCTCAATGCAAAGGCTCTAGACGCAAATATTGCTGTCAGAGCTAATTCAATCAAGGAAACACTGCATGTTGGTGAAGGGCATATTGAAGAAGAATCAGCCGAGTGGTTCTTGTGGGAGAACAACACCATTTGGCTCACTAACTTCACACACCATCAGGCTTCCAAGCAGCTCTCAAGGAAACTCAGTTTTCACACTCTATGCTTAGTGCCCTTTGAGTGCATTATCTAGGAATGAACCTGGTAGAGCATCCCACACAAACGAATGCTCCACATGCGGGTTTCACATGCCACCAACTCCACATTCACAGGCAACTTCAGCGCCACAGACGTTTTCAGATAGCCCTCAATGCAAAGGCTCTAGACGCAAATATTGGTGTGAGAGCTAATTCAATCAAGGAAACACTGCATGTTGGTGAAGGGCATATTGAAGAAGAATCAGCCGAGTGGTTCTTGTGGGAGAACAACTCCATTTGGCTCACTAACTTCACACACCATCAGGCTTCCAAGCAGCTCTCAAGGAAACTCAGTTTTCACACTCTATGCTTAGTGCCCTTTGAGTGCATTATCTAGGAATGAACCTGGTAGAGCATCCCACACAAACGAATGCTCCACATGCGGGTTTCACATGCCACCAACTCCACATTCACAGGCAACTTCAGCGCCACAGCCGTTTTCAGATAGCCCTCAATGCAAAGGCTCTAGACGCAAATATTGGTGTGAGAGCTAATTCAATCAAGGAAACACTGCATGTTGGTGAAGGGCATATTGAAGAAGAATCAGCCGAGTGGTTCTTGTGGGAGAACAACTCCATTTGGCTCACTAACTTCACACACCATCAGGCTTCCAAGCAGCTCTCAAGGAAACTCAGTTTTCACACTCTATGCTTAGTGCCCTTTGAGTGCATTATCTAGGAATAAACCTGGTAGAGCATCCCACACAAACGAATGCTCCACATGCGGGTTTCACATGCCACCAACTCCACATTCACAGGCAACTTCAGCGCCACAGCCGTTTTCAGATAGCCCTCAATGCAAAGGCTCTAGTCGCAAATATTGCTGTCAGAGCTAATTCAATCAAGGAAACACTGCATGTTGGTGAAGGGCATATTGAAGAAGAATCAGCCGAGTGGTTCTTGTGGGAGAACAACTCCATTTGGCTCACTAACTTCACACACACCGTCAGGCTTCCAAGCAGCTCTCAAGGAAACACAGTTTTCACACTCTATGCTTAGTGCCCTTTGAGTGCCTAGGACTGAAATGAAGCTTGGTGAGCATCCCACACAAACGAATGCTCCACATGCGGGTTTCACCATGCCACACCACCAACTCCACATTCACAGGCAACTTCAGCGCCACAGCCGTTTTCAGATAGCCCTCAATGCAAAGGCTCTAGACGCAAATATTGGTGTGAGAGCTAATTGAATCAAGGAAACACTGCATGTTGGTGAAGGGCATATTGAAGAAGAATCAGTCGAGTGGTTCTTGTGGGAGAACAACTCCATTTGGCTCACTAACTTCACACACCATCAGGCTTCCAAGCAGCTCTCAAGGAAACTCAGTTTTCACACTCTATGCTTAGTGCCCTTTGAGTGCATTATCTAGGAATGAACCTGGTAGAGCATCCCACACAAACGAATGCTCCACATGCGGTTTTCACATGCCACCAACTCCACATTCACAGGCAACTTCAGCGCCACAGACGTTTGCAGATAGCCCTCAATGCAAAGGCTCTAGACGCAAATATTGGTGTGAGAGCTAATTCAATCAAGGAAACACTGCATGTTGGTGAAGGGCATATTGAAGAAGAATCAGCCGAGTGATTCTTGTGGGAGAAAAACTCCATTTGGCTCACTAACTTCACACACCATCAGGCTTCCAAGCAGCTCTCAAGGAAACTCAGTTTTCACACTCTATGCTTAGTGCCCTTTGAGTGCATTATCTAGGAATGAACCTGGTAGAGCATCCCACACAAACGAATGCTCCACATGCGGGTTTCACATGCCACCAACTCCACATTCACAGGCAACTTCAGCGCCCAAACCACTTTCAGATAGCCCTCAATGCAAAGGCTCTAGACGCAAATATTGGTGTGAGAGCTAATTCAATCAAGGAAACACTGCATGTTGGTGAAGGGGCATATTGAAGAAGAATCAGCCGAGTGGTTCTTGTGGGAGAACAACTCCATTTGGCTCACTAACTTCACACACCATCAGGCTTCCAAGCAGCTCTCAAGGAAACTCAGTTTTCACACTCTATGCTTAGTGCCCTTTGAGTGCATTATCTAGGAATGAACCTGGTAGAGCATCCCACACAAACGAATGCTCCACATGCGGGTTTCACATGCCACCAACTCCACATTCACAGGCAACTTCAGCGCCACAGCCGTTTTCAGATAGCCCTCAATGCAAAGGCTCTAGACGCAAATATTGGTGTGAGAGCTAATTCAATCAAGGAAACACTGCATGTTGGTGAAGGGCATATTGAAGAAGAATCAGCCGAGTGGTTCTTGTGGGAGAACAACTCCATTTGGCTCACTAACTTCACACACCATCAGGCTTCCAAGCAGCTCTCAAGGAAACTCAGTTTTCACACTCTATGCTTAGTGCCCTTTGAGTGCATTATCTAGGAATGAACCTGGTAGAGCATCCACACAAACGAATGCTCCACATGCGGGTTTCACATGCCACCAACTCCACATTCACAGGCAACTTCAGCGCCCAAACCACTTTCAGATAGCCCTCAATGCAAAGGCTCTAGACGCAAATATTGGTGTGAGAGCTAATTCAATCAAGGAAACACTGCATGTTGGTGAAGCGCATATTGAAGAAGAATCAGCCGAGTGGTTCTTGTGGGAGAACAACTCCATTTGGCTCACTAACTTCACACACCATCAGGCTTCCAAGCAGCTCTCAAGGAAACTCAGTTTTCACACTCTATGCTTAGTGCCCTTTGAGTGCATTATCTAGGAATGAACCTGGTAGAGCATCCCACACAAACGAATGCTCCACATGCGGGTTTCACATGCCACCAACTCCACATTCACAGGCAACTTCAGCGCCACAGCCGTTTTCAGATAGCCCTCAATGCAAAGGCTCTAGTCGCAAATATTGCTGTCAGAGCTAATTCAATCAAGGAAACACTGCATGTTGGTGAAGGGCATATTGAAGAAGAATCAGCCGAGTGGTTCTTGTGGGAGAACAACTCCATTTGGCTCACTAACTTCACACACCGTCAGGCTTCCAAGCAGCTCTCAAGGAAACACAGTTTTCACACTCTATGCTTAGTGCCCTTTGAGTGCCTAGGACTGAAATGAAGCTTGGTGAGCATCCCACACAAACGAATGCTCCACATGCGGGTTTCACATGCCACCAACTCCACATTCACAGGCAACTTCAGCGCCACAGCCGTTTTCAGATAGCCCTCAATGCAAAGGCTCTAGACGCAAATATTGGTGTGAGAGCTAATTCAATCAAGGAAACACTGCATGTTGGTGAAGGGCATATTGAAGAAGAATCAGTCGAGTGGTTCTTGTGGGAGAACAACTCCATTTGGCTCACTAACTTCACACACCATCAGGCTTCCAAGCAGCTCTCAAGGAAACTCAGTTTTCACACTCTATGCTTAGTGCCCTTTGAGTGCATTATCTAGGAATGAACCTGGTAGAGCATCCCACACAAACGAATGCTCCACATGCGGTTTTCACATGCCACCAACTCCACATTCACAGGCAACTTCAGCGCCACAGACGTTTGCAGATAGCCCTCAATGCAAAGGCTCTAGACGCAAATATTGGTGTGAGAGCTAATTCAATCAAGGAAACACTGCATGTTGGTGAAGGGCATATTGAAGAAGAATCAGCCGAGTGGTTCTTGTGGGAGAACAACTCCATTTGGCTCACTAACTTCACACACCATCAGGCTTCCAAGCAGCTCTCAAGGAAACTCAGTTTTCACACTCTATGCTTAGTGCCCTTTGAGTGCATTATCTAGGAATGAACCTGGTAGAGCATCCCACACAAACGAATACTCCACATGCGGGTTTCACATGCCACCAACTCCACATTCACAGGCAACTTCAGCGCCACAGCCACTTTCAGATAGCCCTCAATGCAAAGGCTCTAGACGCAAATATTGGTGTGAGAGCTAATTCAATCAAGGAAACACTGCATGTTGGTGAAGGGCATATTGAAGAAGAATCAGCCGAGTGATTCTTGTGGGAGAAAAACTCCATTTGGCTCACTAACTTCACACACCATCAGGCTTCCAAGCAGCTCTCAAGGAAACTCAGTTTTCACACTCTATGCTTAGTGCCCTTTGAGTGCATTATCTAGGAATGAACCTGGTAGAGCATCCCACACAAACGAATGCTCCACATGCGGGTTTCACATGCCACCAACTCCACATTCACAGGCAACTTCAGCGCCACAGCCGTTTGCAGATAGCCCTCAATGCAAAGGCTCTAGACGCAAATATTGGTGTGAGAGCTAATTCAATCAAGGAAACACTGCATGTTGGTGAAGGGCATATTGAAGAAGAATCAGCCGAGTGGTTCTTGTGGGAGAACAACTCCATTTGGCTCACTAACTTCACACACCATCAGGCTTCCAAGCAGCTCTCAAGGAAACTCAGTTTTCACACTCTATGCTTAGTGCCCTTTGAGTGCATTATCTAGGAATGAACCTGGTAGAGCATCCCACACAAACGAATGCTCCACATGCGGGTTTCACATGCCACCAACTCCACATTCACAGGCAACTTCAGCGCCACAGCCGTTTTCAGATAGCCCTCAATGCAAAGGCTCTAGACGCAAATATTGGTGTGAGAGCTAATTCAATCAAGGAAACACTGCATGTTGGTGAAGGGCATATTGAAGAAGAATCAGCCGAGTGGTTCTTGTGGGAGAACAACTCCATTTGGCTCACTAACTTCACACACCATCAGGCTTCCAAGCAGCTCTCAAGGAAACTCAGTTTTCACACTCTATGCTTAGTGCCCTTTGAGTGCATTATCTAGGAATGAACCTGGTAGAGCATCCCACACAAACGAATGCTCCACATGCGGGTTTCACATGCCACCAACTCCACATTCACAGGCAACTTCAGCGCCACAGCCGTTTTCAGATAGCCCTCAATGCAAAGGCTCTAGACGGAAATATTGGTGTGAGAGCTAATTCAATCAAGGAAACACTGCATGTTGGTGAAGGGCATATTGAAGAAGAATCAGCCGAGTGGTTCTTGTGGGAGAACAACTCCATTTGGCTCACTAACTTCACACACCATCAGGCTTCCAAGCAGCTCTCAAGGAAACTCAGTTTTCACACTCTATGCTTAGTGCCCTTTGAGTGCATTATCTAGGAATGAACCTGGTAGAGCATCCCACACAAACGAATGCTCCACATGCGGGTTTCACATGCCACCAACTCCACATTCACAGGCAACTTCAGCGAAACAGCCGTTTTCAGATAGCCCTCAATGCAAAGGCTCTAGTCGCAAATATTGCTGTCAGAGCTAATTCAATCAAGGAAACACTGCATGTTGGTGAAGGGCATATTGAAGAAGAATCAGCCGAGTGGTTCTTGTGGGAGAACAACTCCATTTGGCTCACTAACTTCACACACCGTCAGGCTTCCAAGCAGCTCTCAAGGAAACACAGTTTTCACACTCTATGCTTAGTGCCCTTTGAGTGCCTAGGACTGAAATGAAGCTTGGTGAGCATCCCACACAAACGAATGCTCCACATGCGGGTTTCACATGCCACCAACTCCACATTCACAGGCAACTTCAGCGCCACAGCCGTTTTCAGATAGCCCTCAATGCAAAGGCTCTAGACGCAAATATTGGTGTGAGAGCTAATTTAATCAATTAAACACTGCATGTTGGTGAAGGGCATATTGAAGAAGAATCAGTCGAGTGGTTCTTGTGGGAGAACAACTCCATTTGGCTCACTAACTTCACACACCATCAGGCTTCCAAGCAGCTCTCAAGGAAACTCAGTTTTCACACTCTATGCTTAGTGCCCTTTGAGTGCATTATCTAGGAATGAACCTGGTAGAGCATCCCACACAAACGAATGCTCCACATGCGGGTTTCACATGCCACAAACTCCACATTCACAGGCAACTTCAGCGCCACAGCCACTTTCAGATAGCCCTCAATGCAAAGGCTCTAGACGCAAATATTGGTGTGAGAGCTAATTCAATCAAGGAAACACTGCATGTTGGTGAAGGGCATATTGAAGAAGAATCAGCCGAGTGGTTCTTGTGGGAGAACAACTCCATTTGGCTCACTAACTTCACACACCATCAGGCTTCCAAGCAGCTCTCAAGGAAACTCAGTTTTCACACTCTATGCTTAGTGCCCTTTGAGTGCATTATCTAGGAATGAACCTGGTAGAGCATCCCACACAAACGAATGCTCCACATGCGGGTTTCACATGCCACCAACTCCACATTCACAGGCAACTTCAGCGCCACAGCCGTTTTCAGATAGCCCTCAATGCAAAGGCTCTAGACGCAAATATTGGTGTGAGAGCTAATTCAATCAAGGAAACACTGCATGTTGGTGAAGGGCATATTGAAGAAGAATCAGCCGAGTGGTTCTTGTGGGAGAACAACACCATTTGGCTCACTAACTTCACACACCATCAGGCTTCCAAGCAGCTCTCAAGGAAACTCAGTTTTCACACTCTATGCTTAGTGCCCTTTGAGTGCATTATCTAGGAATGAACCTGGTAGAGCATCCCACACAAACGAATACTCCACATGCGGGTTTCACATGCCACCAACTCCACATTCACAGGCAACTTCAGCGCCACAGCCACTTTCAGATAGCCCTCAATGCAAAGGCTCTAGACGCAAATATTGGTGTGAGAGCTAATTCAATCAAGGAAACACTGCATGTTGGTGAAGGGCATATTGAAGAAGAATCAGCCGAGTGATTCTTGTGGGAGAAAAACTCCATTTGGCTCACTAACTTCACACACCATCAGGCTTCCAAGCAGCTCTCAAGGAAACTCAGTTTTCACACTCTATGCTTAGTGCCCTTTGAGTGCATTATCTAGGAATGAACCTGGTAGAGCATCCCACACAAACGAATGCTCCACATGCGGGTTTCACATGCCACCAACTCCACATTCACAGGCAACTTCAGCGCCCAAACCACTTTCAGATAGCCCTCAATGCAAAGGCTCTAGACGCAAATATTGGTGTGAGAGCTAATTCAATCAAGGAAACACTGCATGTTGGTGAAGGGCATATTGAAGAAGAATCAGCCGAGTGGTTCTTGTGGGAGAACAACTCCATTTGGCTCACTAACTTCACACACCATCAGGCTTCCAAGCAGCTCTCAAGGAAACTCAGTTTTCACACTCTATGCGTAGTGCCCTTTGAGTGCCTAGGACTGAAATGAAGCTTGGTGAGCATCCCAACAAACGAATGCTCCACATGCGGGTTTCACATGCCACCAACTCCACATTCACAGGCAACTTCAGCGCCACAGACGTTTGCAGATAGCCCTCAATGCAAAGGCTCTAGACGCAAATATTGGTGTGAGAGCTAATTCAATCAAGGAAACACTGCATGTTGGTGAAGGGCATATTGAAGAAGAATCAGCCGAGTGGTTCTTGTGGGAGAACAACTCCATTTGGCTCACTAACTTCACATACCATCAGGCTTCCAAGCAGCTCTCAAGGAAACGCAGTTTTCACACTCTATGCTTAGTGCCCTTTGAGTGCATTATCTAGGAATGAACCTGGTAGAGCATCCCACACAAACGAATGCTCCACATGCGGGTTTCACATGCCACCAACTCCACATTCACAGGCAACTTCAGCGCCACAGACGTTTTCAGATAGCCCTCAATGCAAAGGCTCTAGACGCAAATATTGGTGTGAGAGCTAATTCAATCAAGGAAACACTGCATGTTGGTGAAGGGCATATTGAAGAAGAATCAGCCGAGTGGTTCTTGTGGGAGAACAACTCCATTTGGCTCACTAACTTCACACACCATCAGGCTTCCAAGCAGCTCTCAAGGAAACTCAGTTTTCACACTCTATGCTTAGTGCCCTTTGAGTGCCTAGGACTGAAATGAATCTTGGTGAGCATCCCACACAAACGAATGCTCCACATGCGGGTTTCACATGCCACCAACTCCACATTCACAGGCAACTTCAGCGCCACAGCCGTTTTCAGATAGCCCTCAATGCAAAGGCTCTAGACGCAAATATTGGTGTGAGAGCTAATTCAATCAAGTAAACACAGCATGTTGGTGAAGGGCATATTGAAGAAGAATCAGCCGAGTGGTTCTTGTGGGAGAACAACTCCATTTGGCTCACTAACTTCACACACCATCAGGCTTCCAAGCAGCTCTCAAGGAAACTCAGTTTTCACACTCTATGCTTAGTGCCCTTTGAGTGCATTATCTAGGAATGAACCTGGTAGAGCATCCCACACAAACGAATGCTCCACATGCGGGTTTCACATGCCACCAACTCCACATTCACAGGCAACTTCAGCGCCACAGACGTTTGCAGATAGCCCTCAATGCAAAGGCTCTAGACGCAAATATTGGTGTGAGAGCTAATTCAATCAAGGAAACACTGCATGTTGGTGAAGGGCATATTGAAGAAGAATCAGCCGAGTGGTTCTTGTGGGAGAACAACACCATTTGGCTCACTAACTTCACACACCATCAGGCTTCCAAGCAGCTCTCAAGGAAACTCAGTTTTCACACTCTATGCTTAGTGCCCTTTGAGTGCATTATCTAGGAATGAACCTGGTAGAGCATCCCACACAAACGAATGCTCCACATGCGGGTTTCACATGCCACCAACTCCACATTCACAGGCAACCTCAGCGCCCAAACCACTTTCAGATAGCCCTCAATGCAAAGGCTCTAGACGCAAATATTGGTGTGAGAGCTAATTCAATCAAGGAAACACTGCATGTTGGTGAAGGGCATATTGAAGAAGAATCAGCCGAGTGGTTCTTGTGGGAGAACAACTCCATTTGGCTCACTAACTTCACACACCATCAGGCTTCCAAGCAGCTCTCAAGGAAACTCAGTTTTCACACTCTATGCTTAGTGCCCTTTGAGTGCATTATCTAGGAATGAACCTGGTAGAGCATCCCACACAAACGAATGCTCCACATGCGGGTTTCACATGCCACCAACTGCACATTCACAGGCAACTTCAGCGCCACAGCCGTTTTAAGATAGCCCTCAATGCAAAGGCTCTAGACGCAAATATTGGTGTGAGAGCTAATTCAATCAAGGAAACACTGCATGTTGGTGAAGGGCATATTGAAGAAGAATCAGCCGAGTGGTTCTTGTGGGAGAACAACACCATTTGGCTCACTAACTTCACACACCATCAGGCTTCCAAGCAGCTCTCAAGGAAACTCAGTTTTCACACTCTATGCTTAGTGCCCTTTGAGTGCATTATCTAGGAATGAACCTGGTAGAGCATCCCACACAAACGAATGCTCCACATGTGGGTTTCACATGCCACCAACTCCACATTCACAGGCAACTTCAGCACCACAGACGTTTGCAGATAGCCCTCAATGCAAAGGCTCTAGACGCAAATATTGGTGTGAGAGCTAATTCAATCAAGGAAACACTGCATGTTGGTGAAGGGCATATTGAAGAAGAATCAGCCGAGTGGTTCTTGTGGGAGAACAACTCCATTTGGCTCACTAACTCCACACACCATCAGGCTTCCAAGCAGCTCTCAAGGAAACTCAGTTTTCACACTCTATGCTTAGTGCCCTTTGAGTGCATTATCTAGGAATGAACCTGGTAGAGCATCCCACACAAACGAATGCTCCACATGCGGGTTTCACATGCCACCAACTCCACATTCACAGGCAACTTCAGCGCCACAGCCGTTTTAAGATAGCCCTCAATGCAAAGGCTCTAGACGCAAATATTGGTGTGAGAGCTAATTCAATCAAGGAAACACTGCATGTTGGTGAAGGGCATATTGAAGAAGAATCAGCCGAGTGGTTCTTGTGGGAGAACAACTCCATTTGGCTCACTAACTTCACACACCATCAGGCTTCCAAGCAGCTCTCAAGGAAACTCAGTTTTCACACTCTATGCTTAGTGCCCTTTGAGTGCATTATCTAGGAATGAACCTGGTAGAGCATCCCACACAAACGAATGCTCCACATGCGGGTTTCACATGCCACCAACTCCACATTCACAGGCAACTTCAGCGCCACAGCCGTTTTCAGATAGCCCTCAATGCAAAGGCTCTAGACGGAAATATTGGTGTGAGAGCTAATTCAATCAAGGAAACACTGCATGTTGGTGAAGGGCATATTGAAGAAGAATCAGCCAAGTGGTTCTTGTGGGAGAACAACACCATTTGGCTCACTAACGTCACACACCATCAGGCTTCCAAGCAGCTCTCAAGGAAACTCAGTTTTCACACTCTATGCTTAGTGCCCTTTGAGTGCATTATCTAGGAATGAACCTGGTAGAGCATCCCACACAAACGAATGCTCCACATGCGGGTTTCACATGCCACCAACTCCACATTCACAGGCAACTTCAGCGCCACAGCCGTTTTCAGATAGCCCTCAATGCAAAGGCTCTAGACGCAAATATTGGTGTGAGAGCTAATTCAATCAAGGAAACACTGCATGCTGGTGAAGGGCATATTGAAGAAGAATCAGCCGAGTGGTTCTTGTGGGAGAACAACTCCATTTGGCTCACTAACTTCACACACCATCAGGTTTCCAAACAGCTCTCAAGGAAACTCAGTTTTCACACTCTATGCTTAAGTGCCCTTTGAGTGCCTAGGACTGAAATGAAGCTTGGTGAGCATCCCACACAAACGAATGCTCCACATGCGGGTTTCACATGCCACCAACTGCACATTCACAGGCAACTTCAGCGCCACAGCCGTTTTAAGATAGCCCTCAATGCAAAGGCTCTAGACGCAAATATTGGTGTGAGAGCTAATTCAATCAAGGAAACACTGCATGTTGGTGAAGGGCATATTGAAGAAGAATCAGCCGAGTGGTTCTTGTGGGAGAACAACACCATTTGGCTCACTAACTTCACACACCATCAGGCTTCCAAGCAGCTCTCAAGGAAACTCAGTTTTCACACTCTATGCTTAGTGCCCTTTGAGTGCATTATCTAGGAATGAGCCTGGTAGAGCATCCCACACAAACGAATGCTCCACATGTGGGTTTCACATGCCACCAACTCCACATTCACAGGCAACTTCAGCTCCAAAACCACTTTCAGATAGCCCTCAATGCAAAGGCTCTAGACGCAAATATTGGTGTGAGAGCTAATTCAATCAAGGAAACACTGCATGTTGGTGAAGGGCATATTGAAGAAGAATCAGCCGAGTGGTTCTTGTGGGAGAACAACTCCATTTGGCTCACTAACTCCACACACCATCAGGCTTCCAAGCAGCTCTCAAGGAAACTCAGTTTTCACACTCTATGCTTAGTGCCCTTTGAGTGCATTATCTAGGAATGAACCTGGTAGAGCATCCCACACAAACGAATGCTCCACATGCGGGTTTCACATGCCACCAACTCCACATTCACAGGCAACTTCAGCGCCACAGCCGTTTTAAGATAGCCCTCAATGCAAAGGCTCTAGACGCAAATATTGGTGTGAGAGCTAATTCAATCAAGGAAACACTGCATGTTGGTGAAGGGCATATTGAAGAAGAATCAGCCGAGTGGTTCTTGTGGGAGAACAACTCCATTTGGCTCACTAACTTCACACACCATCAGGCTTCCAAGCAGCTCTCAAGGAAACTCAGTTTTCACACTCTATGCTTAGTGCCCTTTGAGTGCATTATCTAGGAATGAACCTGGTAGAGCATCCCACACAAACGAATGCTCCACATGCGGGTTTCACATGCCACCAACTCCACATTCACAGGCAACTTCAGCGCCACAGCCGTTTGCAGATAGCCCTCAATGCAAAGGCTCTAGACGCAAATATTGGTGTGAGAGCTAATTCAATCAAGGAAACACTGCATGTTGGTGAAGGGCATATTGAAGAAGAATCAGCCGAGTGGTTCTTGTGGGAGAACAACACCATTTGGCTCACTAACTTCACACACCATCAGGCTTCCAAGCAGCTCTCAAGGAAACTCAGTTTTCACACTCTATGCTTAGTGCCCTTTGAGTGCATTATCTAGGAATGAACCTGGTAGAGCATCCCACACAAACGAATGCTCCACATGCGGGTTTCACATGCCACCAACTCCACATTCACAGGCAACTTCAGCGCCACAGCCGTTTGCATATAGCCCTCAATGCAAAGGCTCTAGACGGCAAATATTGGTGTGAGAGCTAATTCAATCAAGGAAACACTGCATGTTGGTGAAGGGCATATTGAAGAAGAATCAGCCGAGTGGTTCTTGTGGGAGAACAACACCATTTGGCTCACTAACTTCACACACCATCAGGCTTCCAAGCAGCTCTCAAGGAAACTCAGTTTTCACACTCTATGCTTAGTGCCCTTTGAGTGCATTATCTAGGAATGAACCTGGTAGAGCATCCCACACAAACGAATGCTCCACATGCGGGTTTCACATGCCACCAACTCCACATTCACAGGCAACTTCAGCGCCACAGCCGTTTTCAGATAGCCCTCAATGCAAAGGCTCTAGACGCAAATATTGGTGTCAGAGCTAATTCAATCAAGGAAACACTGCATGTTGGTGAAGGGCATATTGAAGAAGAATCAGCCGAGTGGTTCTTGTGGGAGAACAACTCCATTTGGCTCACTAACTTCACACACCATCAGGTTTCAAAACAGCTCTCAAGGAAACTCAGTTTTCACACTCTATGCTTAGTGCCCTTTGAGTGCCTAGGACTGAAATGAAGCTTGGTGAGCATCCCACACAAACGAATGCTCCACATGCGGGTTTCACATGCCACCAACTCCACATTCACAGGCAACTTCAGCGACAAAGCCACTTTCAGATAGCCCTCAATGCAAAGGCTCTAGACGCAAATATTGGTGTGAGAGCTAATTCAATCAAGGAAACACTGCATGTTGGTGAAGGGCATATTGAAGAAGAATCAGCCGAGTGGTTCTTGTGGGAGAACAACTCCATTTGGCTCACTAACTTCACACACCATCAGGCTTCCAAGCAGCTCCCAAGGAAACTCAGTTTTCACACTCTATGCTTAGTGCCCTTTGAATGCATTATCTAGGAATGAACCTGGTAGAGGATCCCACACAAACGAATGCTCCACATGCGGGTTTCACATGCCACCAACTCCACATTCACAGGCAACTTCAGCGCCACAGACGTTTGCAGATAGCCCTCAATGCAAAGGCTCTAGACGCAGATATTGATGTGAGAGCTAATTCAATCAAGGAAACACTGCATGTTGGTGAAGGGCATATTGAAGAAGAATCAGCCGAGTGGTTCTTGTGGAGAACAACTCCATTTGGCTCACTAACTTCACACACCATCAGGCTTCCAAGCAGCTCTCAAGGAAACTCAGTTTTCACACTCTATGCTTAGTGCCCTTTGAGTGCATTATCTAGGAATGAACCTGGTAGAGCATCCCACACAAATGAATGCTCCACATGCGGGTTTCACATGCCACCAACTCCACATTCACAGGCAACTTCAGCGCCACAGCCGTTTTCAGATAGCCCTCAATGCAAAGGCTCTAGACGCAAATATTGGTGTCAGAGCTAATTCAATCAAGGAAACACTGCATGTTGGTGAAGGGCATATTGAAGAAGAATCAGCCGAGTGGTTCTTGTGGAGAACAACACCATTTGGCTCACTAACTTCACACACCATCAGGCTTCTAAGCAGCTCTCAAGGAAACTCAGTTTTCACACTCTATGCTTAGTGCCCTTTGAGTGCATTATCTAGGAATGAACCTGGTAGAGCATCCCACACAAACGAATGCTCCACATGCGGGTTTCACATGCCACCAACTCCACATTCACAGGCAACTTCAGCGCCACAGACGTTTTCAGATAGCCCTCAATGCAAAGGCTCTAGACGCAAATATTGGTGTGAGAGCTAATTCAATCAAGGAAACACTGCATGTTGGTGAAGGGCATATTGAAGAAGAATCAGCCGAGTGGTTCTTGTGGGAGAACAACTCCATTTGGCTCACTAACTTCACACACCATCAGGCTTCCAAGCAGCTCTCAAGGAAACTCAGTTTTCACACTCTATGCTTAGTGCCCTTTGAGTGCATTATCTAGGAATAAACCTGGTAGAGCATCCCACACAAACGAATGCTCCACATGCGGGTTTCACATGCCACCAACTCCACATTCACAGGTAACTTCAGCGCCACAGCCGTTTTCAGATAGCCCTCAATGCAAAGGCTCTAGACGCAAATATTGGTGTGAGAGCTAATTCAATCAAGGAAACACTGCATGTTGGTGAAGGGCATATTGAAGAAGAATCAGCCGAGTGGTTCTTGTGGGAGAACAACTCCATTTGGCTCACTAACTTCACACACCATCAGGTTTCCAAACAGCTCTCAAGGAAACTCAGTTTTCACACTCTATGCTTAGTGCTCTTTGAGTGCCTAGGACTGAAATGAAGCTTGGTGAGCATCCCACACAAACGAATGCTCCACATGCGGGTTTCACATGCCACCAACTCCACATTCACAGGCAACTTCAGCGCCAAAGCCACTTTCAGATAGCCCTCAATGCAAAGGCTCTAGACGCAAATATTGGTGTGAGAGCTAATTCAATCAAGGAAACACTGCATGTTGGTGAAGGGCATATTGAAGAAGAATCAGCCGAGTGGTTCTTGTGGGAGAACAACTCCATTTGGCTCACTAACTTCACACACCATCAGGCTTCCAAGCAGCTCTCAAGAAAACTCAGTTTTCACACTCTATGCTTAGTGCCCTTTGAGTGCATTATCTAGGAATGAACCTGGTAGAGCATCCCACACAAACGAATGCTCCACATGCGGGTTTCACATGCCACCAACTCCACATTCACAGGCAATTTCAGCGCCACAGCCGTTTGCAGATAGCCCTCAATGCAAAGGCTCTAGACGCAAATATTGGTGTGAGAGCTAATTCAATCAAGGAAACACTGCATGTTGGTGAAGGGCATATTGAAGAAGAATCAGCCGAGTGGTTCTTGTGGGAGAACAACTCCATTTGGCTCACTAACTTCACACACCATCAGGCTTCCAAGCAGGTCTCAAGGAAACTCAGTTTTCACACTCTATGCTTAGTGCCCTTTGAGTGCATTATCTAGGAATGAACCTGGTAGAGCATCCCACACAAACGAATGCTCCACATGCGGGTTTCACATGCCACCAACTCCACATTCACAGGCAACTTCAGCGCCAAAGCCACTTTCAGATAGCCCTCAATGCAAAGGCTCTAGATGCAAATATTGGTGTGAGAGCTAATTCAATCAAGGAAACACTGCATGTTGGTGAAGGGCATATTGAAGAAGAATCAGCCGAGTGGTTCTTGTGGGAGAACAACACCATTTGGCTCACTAACTTCACACACCATCAGGCTTCCAAGCAGCTCTCAAGGAAACTCAGTTTTCACACTCTATGCTTAGTGCCCTTTGAGTGCATTATCTAGGAATGAACCTGGTAGAGCATCCCACACAAACGAATGCTCCACATGCGGGTTTCACATGCCACCAACTCCACATTCACAGGCAACTTCAGCGCCACAGCCGTTTGCAGATAGCCCTCAATGCAAAGGCTCTAGACGCAAATATTGGTGTGAGAGCTAATTCAATCAAGGAAACACTGCATGTTGGTGAAGGGCATATTGAAGAAGAATCAGCCGAGTGGTTCTTGTGGGAGAACAACTCCATTTGGCTCACTAACTTCACACACCATCAGGCTTCCAAGCAGCTCTCAAGGAAACTCAGTTTTCACACTCTATGCTTAGTGCCCTTTGAGTGCATTATCTAGGAATGAACCTGGTAGAGCATCCCACACAAACGAATGCTCCACATGCGGGTTTCACATGCCACCAACTCCACATTCACAGGCAACTTCAGCGCCACAGACGTTTGCAGATAGCCCTCAATGCAAAGGCTCTAGACGCAAATATTGGTGTGAGAGCTAATTCAATCAAGGAAACACTGCATGTTGGTGAAGGGCATATTGAAGAAAAATCAGCCGAGTGGTTCTTGTGGGAGAACAACACCATTTGGCTCACTAACTTCACACACCATCAGGCTTCCAAGCAGCTCTCAAGGAAACTCAGTTTTCACACTCTATGCTTAGTGCCCTTTGAGTGCATTATCTAGGAATGAACCTGGTAGAGCATCCCACACAAACAATGCTCCACATGCGGGTTTCACATGCCACCAACTCCACATTCACAGGCAACTTCAGCGCCACAGCCGTTTGCAGATAGCCCTCAATGCAAAGGCTCTAGACGCAAATATTGGTGTGAGAGCTAATTCAATCAAGGAAACACTGCATGTTGGTGAAGGGCATATTGAAGAAGAATCAGCCGAGTGGTTCTTGTGGGAGAACAACTCCATTTGGCTCACTAACTTCACACACCATCAGGCTTCCAAGCAGCTCTCAAGGAAACTCAGTTTTCACACTCTATGCTTAGTGCCCTTTGAGTGCATTATCTAGGAATGAACCTGGTAGAGCATCCCACACAAACGAATGCTCCACATGCGGGTTTCACATGCCACCAACTCCACATTCACAGGCAACTTCAGCGCCACAGCCGTTTTCAGATAGCCCTCAATGCAAAGGCTCTAGACGCAAATATTGGTGTGAGAGCTAATTCAATCAAGGAAACACTGCATGTTGGTGAAGGGCATATTGAAGAAGAATCAGCCGAGTGGTTCTTGTGGGAGAACAACTCCATTTGGCTCACTAACTTCACACACCATCAGGCTTCCAAGCAGCTCTCAGGGAAACTCAGTTTTCACACTCTATGCTTAGTGCCCTTTGAGTGCATTATCTAGGAATGAACCTGGTAGAGCATCCCACACAAACGAATGCTCCACATGCGGTTTCACATGCCACCAACTCCACATTCACAGGCAACTTCAGCGCCAAAGCCACTTTCAGATAGCCCTCAATGCAAAGGCTCTAGACGCAAATATTGGTGTGAGAGCTAATTCAATCAAGGAAACACTGCATGTTGGTGAAGGGCATATTGAAGAAGAATCAGCCGAGTGGTTCTTGTGGGAGAACAACACCATTTGGCTCACTAACTTCACACACCATCAGGCTTCCAAGCAGCTCTCAAGGAAACTCAGTTTTCACACTCTATGCTTAGTGCCCTTTGAGTGCATTATCTAGGAATGAACCTGGTAGAGCATCCCACACAAACGAATGCTCCACATGCGGGTTTCACATGCCACCAACTCCACATTCACAGGCAACTTCAGCGCCACAGCCGTTTGCAGATAGCCCTCAATGCAAAGGCTCTAA